>NC_060891.1:27551878-27814378 GCF_014805685.1 Silurus meridionalis
GGAGTATAGTGAGTATAATGTGCTTTGTAGGGTGTATAATGTACATTGTAGGGAGTATAGAGTGCTTTGTAAGGAGTATAGTAAATGTTGTAGTGAGTATAACGTGCTTTGTAGGGAGTATAGTTAGTGCAATGTGCTCTGTAGGGAGTATAGTGAGTATATTACGCTCTGTAGGGAGTATAGCATGGTTTGTAGGGAGTATAGTGAGTATATTGTGCTCTGTAGGGAGTATAGCATGGTTTGTAGGAGTATAGTGAGTATACTGTGCTCTGTAGGAGTATTGCATGGTTTGTAGGAGCATAGCATGGTTTGTAGGAGTATAGAGTGCTTTGTAGGAGTATAGCATGGTTTGTAGGGAGTATAGTAAGTATATTACGCTCTGTAGGGAGTATAGCATGGTTTGTAGGGAGTATAGTGAGTATATTGTGCTCTGTAGGGAGTATAGCATGGTTTGTAGGGAGTATAGTGAGTATACTGTGCTCTGTAGGGAGTATTGCATGGTTTGTAGGGAGTATAGTGAGTATACTGTGCTCTGTAGGGAGTATAGCATGGTTTGTAGGGAGTATAGTGAGTATATTGTGCTCTGTAGGGAGTATAGCATGGTTTGTAGGTAATATAGTGAGTATACTGTGCTCTGTAGGGAGTATAGCATGGTTTGTAGGGAGTATAGTGAGTATATTGTGCTCTGTAGGGAGTATAGCATGGATTGTAGGGAGTATAGTGAATATAGTGTACATTGTAGGAGTATAGCATGGTTTGTAGGAGTATAGTGAATATAGTGTACATTGTAGGAGTATAGCATGGTTTGTAGGAGTATAGTGAGTATATTGTGCTCTGTAGGGAGTATAGCATGGTTTGTAGGGAGTATAATGAGTATAATGTGCTTTGTAGGGTGTATAGTGTACATTGTAGGGAGTATAGTAAGTATAGTGTACATTGTAGGGAGTATAGCGAGTATAATGTGCTTTGTGGGGTGTAAAGTGAGTATAATGTACATTGTAGGAGTATAGAGTGTTTTGTAAGGAGTATAGTAAATGTTGTAGTGAGTATAACGTGCTTTGTAGGAGTATAGTGAGTATATTGTGCTCTGTAGGGAGTATAGCATGGTTTGTAGGAGTATAGTGAGTATATTGTGCTCTGTAGGAGTATAGCATGGTTTGTAGGAGTATAGTGAGTATACTGTGCTCTGTAGGGAGTATAGCATGGTTTGTAGGGAGTATAGTGAGTATACTGTGCTCTGTAGGGAGTATAGCATGGTTTGTAGGTAATATAGTGAGTATACTGTGCTCTGTAGGGAGTATAGCATGGTTTGTAGGAGTATAGTGAGTATATTGTGCTCTGTAGGAGTATAGCATGGATTGTAGGGAGTATAGTGAATATAGTGTACATTGTAGGGAGTATAGCATGGTTTGTAGGGAGTATAGTGAATATAGTGTACATTGTAGGGAGTATAGCATGGTTTGTAGGGAGTATAGTGAGTATATTGTGCTCTGTAGGGAGTATAGCATGGTTTGTAGGGAGTATAATGAGTATAATGTGCTTTGTAGGGTGTATAGTGTACATTGTAGGGAGTATAGTAAGTATAGTGTACATTGTAGGGAGTATAGCGAGTATAATGTGCTTTGTGGGGTGTAAAGTGAGTATAATGTACATTGTAGGGAGTATAGAGTGTTTTGTAAGGAGTATAGTAAATGTTGTAGTGAGTATAACGTGCTTTGTAGGAGTATAGTGAGTATATTGTGCCTGTAGGAGTATAGCATGGTTTGTAGGAGTATAGTGAGTATATTGTGCTCTGTAGGGAGTATAGCATGGTTTGTAGGGAGTATAGTGAGTATACTGTGCTCTGTAGGGAGTATAGCATGGTTTGTAGGAGTATAGTGAGTATACTGTGCCTGTAGGAGTATAGCATGGTTTGTAGGTAATATAGTGAGTATACTGTGCTCTGTAGGGAGTATAGCATGGTTTGTAGGAAGTACAGTGAGTATATTGTGCTCTCTAGGGAGTATAGCATGGTTTGTAGGAAGTATAGTGAATATAGTTTACATTGTAGGGAGTATAGCATGGTTTGTAGGCAGTATAGTTAATATAGTGTACATTGTAGGGAGTAAAGCATGGTTTGTAGGGAGTATAGTGAGTATATTGTGCTCTGTAGGGAGTATAGCATGGTTTGTAGGGAGTATAATGAGTATAATGTGCTTTGTAGGGTGTATAGTGTACATTGTAGGGAGTATAGTAAGTATAGTGTACATTGTAGGGAGTATAGTGAGTATAATGTGCTTTGTGGGGTGTAAAGTGAGTATAATGTGCTTTGTAAGGAGTATAGTGAACGTTGTAGTGAGTATAGCGTGCTTTGTAGGAGTATAGTTAGTATAATGTGCTTGTAAGGAGTATAGTGAACGTTGTAGTGAGTATAGCGTGCTTTGTAGGGAGTATAGTTAGTATAATGTGCTTTGTAGGGAGTATAGTAAGTATACCATGCTGTACAGAGAGTATAGAGTGCTTTTTAGCATGTATAGTATATGAATTAAAGTGAGTGTAGTGTGCTGTGCAGGGAGTATGGTGAGTATAGTGTGCTGTGTAGGGAGTGTAGTGTACAGTGTAGGGAGTATGGTGAGTGTAGTGTACAGTGTAGGGAGTATGGTGAGTGTAGTGTACAGTGTAGGGAGTACAGTGAGTGTAGTGTACATTGTAGGGAGTATAGTGAGTGTAGTGTACAGTGTAGGGAGTACAGTGAGTGTAGTGTACAATGTAGGGAGTACAGTGAGTGTAGTGTACATTGTAGGGAGTATAGTGAGTGTAATGTACAGTGTAGGGAGTATAGTGTGTAGTGTACAGTGTAGGGAGTACAGTGAGTGTAGTGTACAGTGTAGGGAGTACAGTGAGTGTAGTGTACAATGTAGGGAGTATAGTGAGTGTAGTGTACAGTGTAGGGAGTACAGTGTAGGGAGTACAGTGAGTGTAGTGTACAGTGTAGAGAGTACAGTGAGTGTATGTAGTGTACAGTGTAGGGAGTACAGTGAGTGTATGTAGTGTACAATGTAGGGAGTATAGTGAGTGTAATGTACAATGTAGGGAGTATAGTGAGTGTAGTGTATAGTGTAGGGAGTACAGTGAGTGTAATGTACAGTGTAGGGAGTATAGTGAGTGTAGTGTACAGTGTAGGGAGTACAGTGAGTGTAGTGTACAGTGTAGGGAGTACAGTGAGTGTAGTGTACAGTGTAGGGAGTACAGTGAGTGTATGTAGTGTACAATGTAGGGAGTATAGTGAGTGTAATGTACAATGTAGGGAGTATAGTGAGTGTAGTGTACAGTGTAGGGAGTACAGTGAGTGTATGTAGTGTACAATGTAGGGAGTATAGTGAGTGTAATGTACAATGTAGGGAGTATAGTGAGTGTAGTGTATAGTGTAGGGAGTACAGTGAGTGTAATGTACAGTGTAGGGAGTATAGTGAGTGTAGTGTACAGTGTAGGGAGTATAGTGAGTGTAGTGTACAGTGTAGGGGGTACAGTGAGTGTAGTGTACAGTGTAGGGGGTACAGTGAGTGTAGTGTACAGTGTAGGGAGTACAGTGAGTGTGTGTAGTGTACAATGTAGGGAGTATAGTGAGTGTAATGTACAATGTAGGGAGTATAGTGAGTGTAGTGTATAGTGTAGGGAGTACAGTGAACGTTGTAGTGAGTATAGCATGCTTTGTAGGGAGTATAGTGAGTATACTATGCTGTACAGGGAGTATAGCTTGCTTTGTAGCATGTATAGTATATGAATTAAAGTAAGTGTAGTTAGTATAGTGAGTGTAGTGTACATTGTAGGGAGTATAGTGAGTGTATTGTGTTTGTGTACGATGGTTTTTGTGTAAAAGCAGACAAAATTTAGAGGGTGTGTGTTTCAGATTCTCAGGAGTGGCAGGATGAGTCGAGCTCAGTCGGCCCAGACACTCCGAGAGAACATGCAGGAAAACCCACAGACAGGCTGATCAGTCGCAAAATCTTCAGAAAGGTACAGAAAACCTCCAACTAGATCTCTCTCTCTCTCTCTCTCTCTCTCTCTCTATCTCTCTCTCTCTCTTTTCTCTCTCTCTCTGTGTTTACGATAATAATGGTTGTGTCTGTGTGTGTGTGTGTTTCAGACTCCTACTAAAGCGGTGTACAACGCTCGTCCCTGGAATCAGCCTGAACCAGAGGAATCTCCTCCCACATTGCACAGTGATGTCACACCTGTACGTCCTGAGACTCCACCCTTTTGTCAAATGATTTTTAATGAGCCTGAGAACAGCAGTTACAGTGTTTCCCAAGTATCGACATTAAATATAAATGTGTATAAGCTACCGTGTGTGTGTGTGTTCGCGTGTCTTTTTTCCAGAAGCCGAGTCCGTCAAGCTCAAACAAAGATGTGATTTCTGTAAAAGACGACAGCGTGTTTAAAGCCCCCCCACCTCCCCCCAAAGTCACTAAATCAGTATCCCCGCCCACTGAGCCCCAGCCACATGCTACCACTGCAGAACAAAAGGAGGTGAGCAATGCATCCTGGGAAACATTCTGAAAAAATCTTTATAAGCATAACGCTGAAGACTGTATCATTACAAGTGACTATTGGATTGTGTAGTTCACGTATAGTGTAGTGTTCAGGTCACGGCTTAGTAACGGGCCGTGGAAGAGCTGCTACCGGTTCCACTATCAAATGTCTACGAGTATTAAATCAGTTTGAAACTTATCTGTGGTGTACAAAAGTTTGGAGATTCCTGTTACTTTTTCTGTCTGCAGTTATCGTTTTATAGCTTTTATAATGAGTGTAGAGTAATTTATAGCCTACAATATGCAATGTGTGATTGCAGTGCAATATATTGTGAGTGTCGTGTAATTGTAGACAGTAGTATGTGATTGTGGTGAGTGTATTGTGAGTATTGTGTAATTGCAGTATATATTGCAAGTATTGTGCGATTGCAGTGAGTATATTGTGAGTATATTGAGTGTAGTATTATTGCAGTGAGTATATTGTGAGTATAGTGTGATTGTAGTGAGTATATTGTGAGTGTACTGAGTATATTGAGTATAGTGTGAATTGCAGCGAGTATGTTACGAGTGTAGTGTTATTGCAGTGAGTATATTGTGAGTATAGTGTGATTGTAGTGAGTATATTGTGAGTGTACTGAGTATATTGAGTATAGTGTGAATTGCAGCGAGTATCTTACGAGTGTAGTATTATTGCAGTGAGTATAGTGTGATTGTAGTGAGTATATTCTGAATGTAGTGTGATTGTAGTGAGTATATTGTGAGTATATTGAGTGTAGTATTATTGCAGTGAGTATATTGAGTATAGTGTGATTGTAGTGAGTATATTGTGAGTGTACTGAGTATATTGAGTATAGTGTGAATTGCAGCGAGTATGTTACGAGTGTAGTATTATTGCAGTGAGTATAGTGTGATTGTAGTGAGTATATTCTGAATGTAGTGTGATTGTAGTGAGTATATTGCGAATGTAGAGAGTACAGTGCGGTTGCAGTGAGTATAGTGTGATTATAGTGAGTATGAGAATGTAACAAACCTTACTTGTAGTGTGTGTGTGTGTGTGTGTGTGTGTGTGTGTGTGTGTGTGTGTGTGTGTGTAGCTGTACACAGTTGTGCAACACGTGAAGCACTTTAACGATGTGGTGGAATTCGGAGAGAATCAAGAATTCACTGATGACTTTGAGTATCTGGAGACTGGACTAAAGAGCACACAGCCTCTACACACACGCTGCCTTAGGTATGCGCGCGCACACACACACACACACACACATTTCCATAGGTAAACATAGCATCTAAATACTCTCACATTGCATTAGGTTTACAAACACAGCATTTACATACTCACACTGTGCCTTATGTACACAAAGAGTATCCACACACACACACACACACACACACACACACAGCTTCTACAAAAAAAGCTTGTCTGTCTTTTTTTCTTTGTAATTTGCTTGTGTTTGTGTATTTTGTCTGAATGTTTACACTTATATTTTGTGTGTGTGCAGTATAATCAGTTTAGCCACACGCTGTGCCATGCCGAGTTTCCGCATGCATTTGAGAGCGAGAGGAAAAGTGGCTCAGGTGTTTAACATGCTGAGCGACGCACCACAGCATCCGGTACCTGTTTCAGAAATATAGTTACCATTATTACGCAATTAGAGTAACTATATGTTACAGTATAATAAGTGTGAGTGTGCGTGTGTGTGTTCGGTTAGAACCTGGCATTGTGTACCGCAGCTCTACTCTACATCCTCAGTCGGGACCGGCTCAACATGGACCTGGACCGTGCCTGTCTGGATCTCATGATCCGTCTGCTGGAGCTGGAGCAGGACGAGTCGGAGGATCATCAAAGCAAAGTGAAGGAGAAAATACAGAAACTGTGTGAAACTGTACACAACAAACACCTGGACCTCGATAACATCACTGTGAGTCATAACTCCGGTTCAGCACTGCCTCGTCAGGGTTCATTTGAGGTGTCCACTGATTTAGATGCTTAAATTATAGGAAACTAAAGAGTCGAAGCATAACACAGAGTCATTTGGAGAGTAATGAGACTCTGTACAGCAGGGGGTCCCAAACACCGGGCCTCGGAACTGCACCGGGTTGTGGATCGATTGGTTGTATTCCAATTTCGCGTTCTGTCGAGTTTTCGAGCACCTGCACACATTTCCACGTGTTTCAGTCGCAGTTTTTTTAATGCAGCAATAAATGACGCTCGCACTGATCCTGCATTATGGTGACTCGAGTTGCATTTTCTTTTTATATGCACTAATTGATTTAGTTGAGTTGTGCACGTGACACCTACGTCTGTGGTAATATTGTTTTCGTGAAACCCGTTCCGTGGTACAATAAAGGTTGGTGAACACCACTGGTTCTTTTGGAGATTAAATAGTCATGGGGTTTCTGCAGAGTCTAAACTTTAAAAATCGACATTTTTGGCTTTAAAAAGGTTTAAATTTAATTTTAACTGGTTCTTACTTTTCTAATGTCCATGTAACGCTACATCGAATGCTTTTTAGTTTTTCTTGGTTGTTCTTCCTTTTGCTAGTCCGAATATAGTTTGCTGTATTACGAATGCAAATGAGACCTACATACAACAGCCAATCAGCTTCCTGGTAATGGCGCGTATCGCTCCGATTGTACCACAGATTTTTTTGGTTAGGTTGATTTAGGGTTTGGTTAAAGCCACAACGTATTTGTGTGTTTTTATGTCAGTCTTAGTGGTCTTAAAAAAGTCTTAAATTTGACTTGTTGAAACCTGCAGAAGCCCTGATTATGCAACACTAATTTATTTGGAGAGTAAAGAAAATCTGCTCACAGATTCTTTTGTGGAATAAAGCGTCATATTAGCGCACTGAATGAGTCACAACGAAGCACTTCAGGAGACTAAAGGCACCGATTTCTTGAAAGAGAAGAGAGAAAAAAAAAAAGAGTAGTAGCCCTGATTTTTTTTTAGTTAATAAAGATGTTATTGTGTTAAGTGGTTACGAGCATATTAAAGGGGGTGATGAGGCATATCGCCCGAAATATATTCAGTGTATAAAGAGCAATGATGGGGATTTCTTAGAAGTGTGTGTGTGTGTGTGTGTGTGTGTGTGTGTGTGTGTGTGTGTGTGTGTGTGTATACACATTTTATATATATATATATATATATATATAAAAAACATTTGTTTTACTGATGCGCCAAGTCTCAAATCAAGCACCAAAATCCACCACGGCGCACGCATCCGGCAATCAAATCCGTCCGTGCAGAAACATAGCAAAAGTCCCTTTTGGGTTCCTGATGATTTACATCATTTAAAACACCATCATTAATTTAAAGCATTTACGAGAATATTTGCTCTTCATGCTCTATATTGAGTTGTTTCACTAATAATAAACATGCATTAGCATAAAGCATTAATATTTGTGAATTTGTTGATTAGAGTATTAAAAACTTGAAAAGTATTTGTTTAATGTATATTTAGAACAGATACAAATTTGCGATTAAATTGCGTTAATTTGTGTCAATCGTGCAATTAATCATAATTAAATATTTAAATCAATTGACATCCCTGATATATTTATTTATTTATAGTCACTTTTTTCTATTTGTCTTAGACGGGTCACTTGGCGATGGAGACTCTTCTCTCACTGACATCTAAGAGAGCAGGAGACTGGTTTAAAGAAGAGCTCCGTTTACTGGGAGGACTGGACCACATCATAGATAAAGGTGTGTACACACACACACTATGGACACAGTGTGATTAATGTAGAGCAGTTTAACACGATGGAATTATTGTGATTTACTTGTCCGGCTCTCGTTGTTGTATCACTGCAAACACATACGGTGCTGTAAATAAATTCTCGCTCTGTCTCTGTCCCAGTAAAAGAGTGTGTGGAAAACCTGGATACAGACGACGATAATGAAAACCTGGTGGCCTCGTTATGGGGAGCGGAACGCTGTTTACGAGTCCTCGAGAGTGTGAGTGCATCGGGGGGGGTTTGTTTGTTTTTGTACTGTGTGCATTCCATGCGTATTTTATTTTAAGTGATGAGTCTGATATGTTAGGGGTCATATCTCTGGCTACTTCCTTTCACACATGATTATCTGATGCAGTCACCAGCTCAACACAAGCATGAGACAGATCCGGTATCATTTATAACACACTCAATATGTAACGAGCAGAAAGAGAAATCCTGCAGGATAACATCTAGTCATCACAATATGTCAAACTCCCATTTTTACTGCTTCCAACAGGTTATAATGTGAGAATGTTCTGTCTGATCGGTGTGTGTGTTTGCGTGTGTGTTTATATATATATATATATATAAACACACTGATTCTAGCTGTGTGTGTGTGTGTGTGTGTGTGTGTGTGTGTGTGTGTGTGTTCACTAGGTGACTGTCCATAATCCCGAAAATCAATCCTACCTGATTGCCTACAAAGACTCCCAACTGATCATCTCTTCAGCCAGGTGTGTGTGTGTGTGTGTGTGTGTGTGTGTGTGTGTGTGTGTGTGTGTGTGTGTGTGTGTGTGTGTGTGTGTGTGTGTGTGTGTGTGTGTGTGTAAAATTAAAATGAAGTGACGGTTATTATGACTCAGTGATGCTGAGCCTTTGCACCTTGTAAGCTCTTTGTGTGTGTGTGTGTGTGTGTGTGTGTGTGTGTGTGTGTGTGTGTGTGTGTGTGTGTGTGTGTGTGTGTGTAGGGCCCTGAGGCATTGCAGTCCATGATTCAGCTTTATTGCCATCATGTCACCAATTCTGGTGCCACCTCCACTCATAGTAACCATAGCAACGTGGCAAAAGCAGTAGAAGACTGTATGAGGGCGGTGCTGGGGGTGATGCTGAACCTCACTCATGATAATGGTAAAACACAATCACACACACACACCACACACTTGTCCTCACTTATGGATATATATTATAGTATTGAAGAACCTAAACGATGCTCTTTGAAGCAGAACATTCAATTCAGCTTTATTTGTCCTAAAGCAGCTTTATAGAGAGAATTTATACGTTTAGTGCCTATTATTCACAATCAGTGAGCCAGTGGTGACTCCAATATGGCATTAGAAGAAACCTTGAGACTCAAAAGGAAACCCATCCTTATCTTCCACACCGAATGTTCATTCATTACAGTTCCATCATTGTTGAGGTGTTCAGTGATGGACACTTAATTGCAGAACTGTGTTCCTGAGCCTATTTTAGCAGACTGTTGATATTACAGTCCAAATCCATCCTTCTTGAGCTGCTCAGTAACTTCACGGATCTTTCGGCTGTTAATGAGGAACAATCCCCAGCTGCAGCAGAAGATATCTCCAGCCAGATATATAGGAAGAGAAGAAAGAGACAGAGAAGGAGAGTAGAGAGAGAAATAAGGAATATAATATTTTTATTTTAATGTAATGTTAAAGTTAAAGACATTACTGATGCATTTGAAAACACCGTTTTTGTCCGAGAACTCTCCGCATCCATTCTATCATCTTCCTAAAAGTTGCTCATCCACACGGGAACGTCTGGAAACGCTCACGGCACAAACCCATCAGCGATATGAAAATGAATGTATGCAATCGAAGCAACGATTTCGTATGTTAATGAAAATGCTGTCTCAGTGTGGAACACTGTAAACACGTTTTTTCACGTAACGCATGTTATAGATGGAATTTTAAATCATCATTTTCAGATTTTTAATACGGCCTTAAAAATCTTTAGGGAAGTCTCCAGCTTTGAGCCTGGAAAAGTTTGTAATTTTGTAATTAAAAATGCAAGAAAACAGGGTGTAAATAGCCAGAAGGCTACACACATGAGGGATCTCTGGGATCAGAGACGCTCAAACACACCACCTTCAGCAACCCTGAGTGAACGTGTGAAAGAGTTGGGACGACATCATCCAAACATCCCAGTTCTCTAAAACACTATCCATGATCGTCTCGATAAACCTGTCTGTCTTTTTCTCTCTCTCTCGCTCTCTCTCTCTCTCTGTGTGTGTGTGACAGAGTGGGGCAGCACTAAGACAGGCGAGCAGGACGAACTGATCATCACTGTGTTGAACTCTGTGCTGAAAGTTCCTCAGTTTCTCCCTCAGGAGCAGAGATTCGACATCCGTGTACTCGTAGGTCTTCCACCTGCATTACATCACTGTTAATGAGTGGAGTACAGCCAGAAAAACGCTGATACACACTTTTCGAGCATCTCTGAGTGATTGGTGTGTGTGTGTGTGTGTGTGTGTGTGTGTGTGTGTGTAGGGTCTGGGTCTTCTGATAAACCTGGTGGAGTACAGCTCCAGAAACAGGCACTGTCTGGTGGAACTAACCGTGGATTCCAACTGTCTGCCTGAGACCGAGAAAGACGAGAAGATGGAGGGAGTAAAGCAAGAGCAGAAGGTGGACGAGGGGACGGATGATAAGACGGAAAAGAGACTGGACACTAATGAAAAAGCGAGTGCTCTCAGCGCACTGGTGCAGGTATGTGTGTAGTTAGGTGTTACCTGCTATACCGGGGCAGTCCATCAGGGGGCAGCAGCAATCATTCAGCACTGATTTTACACATTTCTGAGATTCTGGGAAGAAAACTGTAGCAGCCAAAATGTATTAATTTTATAAACATCACCACTTTAGCTTTGGATCCATGTGTATTTAAAACTTTTTTAAATTTTTTGTTAGTTTTTTCGTTAGCATTCACATCCCAGCACTGACGCAGAAACTCGTTAGTGTGAAAAACACAATTTTAGAGCTGTTCAAAAGGATAAAAATCCTAATTGTGAGTATTAGTGTTAGATTTATGATCATTTTCTAAAAAGAATCATGTAACGTTAGTCATAATGACCATTTATTGTGATATCAGTCGTAATACAGAGGCATTAAAGAGACGCTCTAAATGATGTGTACTGACTGATCAGTGAGAACACTGAGTTTTTTTAGGATGTTACTGAATCATCAGCATTATCATATCGTTATCATATTATCATATCATATCATAATCATTATTATCATATCATTATCATATCATTATCATAATCATTCAATTAATAAATAAATCACTCTTTTTCTCACTCACTCACTCACTATCTTTCTTTCTCTCACTCATCTCGGGCTCCCACTTTCTCCCTCTCTCGCGTGCTTTATTTTTCTTAATCTGTTTCCCTCTTTCTATCACTCTCTGTCTAGTCTCTTTCTTTTTCTTTCTCTCAATCTATCCTCTCTCCCTTTCTTTCTCTCTCACTCTTTTTCTCAATCTTTCTTTCTCGCTTTCTTTCTCTCAATCTCTCTCCCTTTCTTTCTTTCTCCTCTTTCTCTCTCACTCTTTTTCTCAATCTTTCTTTCTTGCTTTCTTTCTCTCAATCTCTCTCCCCCTTTCTTTCTTTCTCCTCTTTTTCTCTCTTCTTTCTCCTCTTCTCTCTCTCTCTCTCTCTCTCTCTCTCTCTCTCTCTCTCTCTCTCTCTGCAGGAGAACTTAATAGTCGCATTAGATATTAATATTGTTAATGCACTCAGAGGAATCAATGATTGTGTGTGTGTATGCACGCAGCTCTTCCTGGAGCGGGAGAGAGCGGCCATCTTGGCCGAGGCACAGGCTGACAACATCATCAGCGAGGCGCCGAAGTCTCAGGCGGATGAGAGCGGGCAGTGGCAGGTGACGAGCGGAGAGATGCAGTGGGTCGCCTCGGAAAATAACACAGATGACAAGAAGGAGAAAGAGGAAGAGGAGGAGGAGCTCGATTTTAATAAGGGTATACACCCACACACACACTCTCTCTCTCACACACACACACCTCTATTCACATAAGGGAATCATCAGGTGTTAAAACAATTCACTGATGATCTGTGTGATTCAATTTGCCACGCAAGACTCTGTGTGTGTGTGTGTGTGTGTGTGTGTGTGTGTGTGTGTGTGTGTGTGTGTGTGTGTGTGTGTGTGTGTGTGTGTGTGTGAGAGTTATTGATGTACCTGTGCTGCACACAATGTGTGAAGTATGTCTGTGTGTACGTCCATGAGCATCAATGACTGAGGTGTGTGTGTGTGTGTGTGTGATTAATTGGGTGTGTGTGTGTTCCTGTGTAAAGATCAATCTAATTGATTGCTGCAACTATCGGACAAAATCCTTACTTATAGTTTTTCCGGGTTGCGTAGTACAGTACGAGAGTGGCCTCTAGAGGCGAATCACTGACACCACGTGCTGTTTGTTTGAAATGGGTTTTTTTTGTTCACCTTAGATGCAACTTTGTCTTTTTTTTTTTTAGTTCTGCAGCATGCTGGGAAACACATGGAGGACAGTATAGTTGCGTCGTACACTGCGCTGCTGCTGGGGTGTGTGTGTCAGGACAGTCCGGTCAGTAACTATCATCATCATTGTGGTTATTACCCTGTAATAATGATGTAATATGAGTTGTGTTGCTTTGGAAAGCTTAAGCCTCGTAGTTTAACTTTACTGATGTTAAACTGTGTGTGTGAGACAGGTGAACGTGAAGGCTGTGCGTGAGAGCCTGCCGAAAGGAGACTTTTCCATCATGACCGAGATGCTGAAGAAGTTCCTCAACTTCATGAACCTGACGGTGAGCAGCACAGGAATCCTTACTGCTTCAAATGAAGCACAGCATTGTTTAGCGTTTCAGATTACTGTTGCTAGGCAACTGGGAAAGGTAGACGGCAAAACAGAAGGTAGCTAATGATGGGTCAGACTCGAAGGTCACAGTATGACTGGGAGAAAGAAAGACAGAGAGAATACATTTCCATTTATGTTCATACAATTTACAACCAACTGACAGTAAAACAACTTTAACACTCCGTTGATGAATAAAAATACAATAGAAAACACTCCGAACCTCCATCATTCTGAAATGAATGAAGAGCGTTTGAAGCAGGTGTGAGGGAGTCACCTGACTGAACAGACACCGAAACGCTGACTACAGCGGCGTCTGTTACAGTTGATGATCTGTGTTGCCAGATTCACAGTTAGTTTAAATCGGAGGTTTACATCGTCACACTTTTTGCACCGTCAACATCCTGCTAGTCACATTATAGCTTAACTATCCGTACGATCCCTATCCGCATTGCATTCTGGGTCTTTAAATCCAGCATTCGACCTCAACAGTGTGGTGTTTCAGTGTAGAGTCTTCAATGAAATGTCTCGCAATGTATTTATAGAAACAAGCAGTGGTTTGGGAAAGTGTGTGTGTGTGTGTGTGTGTGTGTGTGTGTCTCTCTCACTCCTTTGTTTTCTCCCTCTGTAGTGTGCAGTGGGCACCACGGGGCAGAAATCCATCTCCCGTGTTATCGACTATCTGGAACGCTGTTAGCATTTCAGAGGATTTCAGAAGACCTGGCAACCCTAGAGTCTGTAAACATCATTATTGAGAGACCCTTAGAACACACACAGGCATACCCATTTTGTTTGTTCCTACTGCTGACACACACACACACACACAATGCATTATGGTATTTTATTTTTATTCTAAAAAAATGTTTTCTTAAATTTTCAGCGTAAATGAGTGGCGTCGAAATAAATATTGGTTTTGAAAATTTCAAAAAATGGGATTCCGAGCGAAAGTTCAAAAACTAGTTTTAAAAAGAAAAAATCGCTTTAAAAAAGTTTTGAATTGAACATTATATGCGATTATTGGAGTGCGAGAATAAAAGTATACATTTTTTATTTAAAAAATTTAATAAATGTTCTCTAGTGGGAAGACTAAAAATAAATCAAATAAAATGCATGAAATTAATTTATATAAAACAATATATATTACTTTTTATTATTAAAGAATTAAATAATGAATCATTTCAGGTTCCAGCTTAACACTTGCAAGTCTCGAAATCAATTGAATTGATTTAAAACGGCTGATTATAAGGACATTGACATTTCACAAAATCAAAGAATTCAGTTAGACGTAAATGTATGGCGGCATTTTTAGTTTCAGAATCACGCTTTTAGAGCTACAGGTTTAGGTTTAAGGTGGTATTGTTGATCAATCACTGAGGCCTTTTGTGATGTGAAACCTTTCCACCTTAAATAGAAATTTATATTTAATTAAAGGTCACAGTCCCTTTTTTTTTTTTTTTTTTAGGTTTCAGGTTTTTTTGTTTGTATGGTTGTTCTTTCATTGCTTTAAGATCAGACTGGAACTGAACAATTCCACTTTCAAAAATTTTGTCTTTTGTTGTAAAATAGTATTTCAGATTAAAGCAGCAGAATGTAATGTTTAGAGCCTTTTAACAGGCCACGGCCCTTTCTAATAGTACATTATCACTAGTGGGATTGCTTTATAAAAAATAAATAAAAGCGGGGGTGGGCGGGGCTTAGTAGTGTGAGGTGGCACTAAATTCCAATCAAGAGAAATCAAATATAAAGAAATGAATCTTGAAATAAAAAAAGATGTTCTGATTAATGTCACATTCTGCAAGGATTAAATCTGATTTGATATATATAATTAATCAAAGCAGGGGTTTTTTTTGTCACTTTGCTGATTTGAATTTTGTTTTTTGTTATTTTTTTAATTTAGTAGGAAAAAATGCTCAAACTATTGGAAGGTTTAAGAACTGAATGAATAAGTTCTAAAAATAAAAGTAGAAAAGTCTTTGAACTATTCATGCTTTTGTGAAAAAAAAAAAAATTTGGTATTAACTAAATAATAAACTAACTCGTGCTTCTCTCACAGCCATACTGAGTAAAAATCTCAGATTATTTTTCTTTCTTTCATTTTCTTTCTTTCTTCTTTGTGTTTGAGGACATGGAGTGGATTATGCGTGAACTAAACCGGGTGTTTAGATGTAAATATTTTGTGTAAATATATTCACCTTCAGAATGTTGGACCGAACGCTCAGTTTTGTTTGTTTGTTTGTTTGTTTTATACAGGTTTCTTTGTTTATTGTTATTGCAGGATTATAAATAAAAATCTCTCTCTATATATATATAATGTGTATAAACACTTTTTATCTGGTTTTGCGCAGAATCTTGTCTTTGGTTACCTGTAAATAATTTTGCCTTTAATAAAAGCGTTGATACTTTCAGATCTCGTCTCTGTCTGATTATACACAACAATAATACACCAAGATTATACACAACAATAATACACCAAGATTATACACAACAATAATACACCAAGATTATACACAACAATAATACACCAAGATTATACGCAATAATACACCAAGATTATACACAACAATAATACACCAAGATTATACGCAATAATACACCAAGATTATACACAATAATACACCAAGATTATACACCAAGATTATACAATAATACACCAAGATTATACACAACAATAATACACCAAGATTATACGCAATAATACACCAAGATTATACACCAAGATTATACACAACAATAATACACCAAGATTATACTAATAATACACCAAGATTATACACCAAGATTATACACAACAATAATACCAAGATTATACACAACAATAATACACCAAGATTATAATAATAATACACAAGATTATACACCAAGATTATACACAACAATAATACACCAAGATTATACACAACAATAATACACCAAGATTATACGCAATAATACACCAAGATTATACACCAAGATTATACACCAAGATTATACACAACAATAATACACCAAGATTATACGCAATAATACACCAAGATTATACACAACAATAATTCACCAAGATTATACACAACAATAATACCAAGATTATACACAACAATAATACACCAAGATTATACAAAGATTATACACAACAATAATACACCAAGTTTATACACAACAATAATACACCAAGATTATACACAATAATACACCAAGATTATACACAATAATAATACACCAAGATTATATAATAATACACCAAGATTATACACAAAGATTATACACAATAATAATACACAAGATTATACACAACAATAATACACCAAGATTATATAATAATACACCAAGATTATACACAAGATTATACACAATAATAATACACCAAGATTATACACAATAATACACCAAGATTATACGCAATAATACACCAAGATTATACACAAGATTATACAAATAATAATACACCAAGATTATACAACAATAATACACCAAGATTATACACAAAGATTATACACAACAATAATACACAAGATTATACATAAATAATAATACACCAAGATTATACAAAGATTATACACAATAATACACCAAGATTATACACAACAATAATACACCAAGATTATACACAATAATAATACACCAAGATTATACAAAGATTATACACAAGATTATACAATAATACACCAAGATTATAATAATACACCAAGATTATACACAACAATAATACACCAAGATTATACACAATAATAATACACCAAGATTATACGCAATAATACACCAAGATTATACACAAAGATTATACACAACAATAATACACCAAGATTATACACAACAATAATACACCAAGATTATACACAAAGATTATACACAATAATAATACACCAAGATTATACAAAGATTATACACAATAATAATACACCAAGATTATACACAACAATAATACACCAAGATTATACACAATAATAATACACCAAGATTATACACATAATAATACACCAAGATTCTACACAACAATAATACACCAAGATTATACACAACAATAATACACCAAGATTATACACAACAATAATACACCAAGATTATACACAAAGATTATACACAATAATACACCAAGTTTATACACAACAATAATACACCAAGATTATACACAACAATAATACACCAAGATTATACGCAATAATACACCAAGATTATACACAAAGATTATACACAACAATAATACCAAGATTATACACAATAATACACCAAGATTATACACAAAGATTATACACAACAATAATACACCAAGATTATACACAACAATAATACACCAAGATTATACACAAAGATTATACACAACAATAATACACCAAGATTATACACAAAGATTATACACAACAATAATACACCAAGATTATACACAACAATAATACACCAAGATTATACACAAGATTATACAATAATAATACACCAAGATTATACAAGATTATACACAACAATAATACACCAAGATTATACACAAGATTATACACAACAATGATACACCAAGATTATACACAACAATAATACACCAAGATTATACACAATAATAATACACCAAGATTATACGTAATAATACACCAAGATTATACACAAAGATTATACACAACAATAATACACCAAGATTATACACAAGATTATACACAACAATGATACACCAAGATTATACACAATAATAATACACCAAGATTATACACAATAATAATACCAAGATTATACACAAAGATTATACACAACAATAATACACCAAGATTATACAAAGATTATACACAACAATAATACACAAGATTATACACAACAATAATACACCAAGATTATACACAACAATACACCAAGATTATACAATAATACACCAAGATTCTACACAACAATAATACACCAAGATTATACACAACAATAATACACCAAGATTATACACAACAATAATACACCAAGATTATACACAACAATAATACACCAAGATTATACACCAAGATTATACACAACAATAATACAAGATTATACACAAAGATTATACACAAAGATTATACACCAAGATTATATACAACAATAATACACAAGATTATACACCAAGATTATACACAAAGATTATACACAAGATTATACACAAGATTATACACAAAGAATATACACAAGATTATACACCAAAGATTATACACAAAGATTATACACAAAGATTATACACAAGATTATACACAAAGATTATACACCAAAGAATATACACAAAGATTATACACAAAGATTATACACAAAGAATATACACAAAGATTATACACCAAAGATTATACACAAAGATTATACACAAAGATTATACAAAGAATATACACAAAGATTATACACCAAAGATTATACACAAAGATTATACACCAAAGAATATACACAAAGATTATACACCAAAGATTATACACAAAGATTATACACAACAATAATTCACAATGATAATACACAAAGATTATACACAAAGATTATACACAAAGATTATACACAATAATAATACACAAAGATTATACACAAAGATTATACACAACAATAATACCAAGATTATACAATAATAATACACAAAGATTATACACAAAGATTATACACAAAGATTATATACCAAGATTATACACCAAAGAATATACACAAAGATTATACACAAAGATTATACACAAAGATTATACACCAAAGAATATACACAAAGATTATACACAAAGATTATACACAAAGATTATACACAAAGAATATACACAAAGATTATACACCAAAGATTATACACAAAGATTATACACAAAGAATATACACAAAGATTATACACCAAAGATTATACACAAAGATTATACACAAAGATTATACACAAAGATTATACACAAAGATTATACACAAAGATTATACACAAAGATTATACACAAAGATTATACAAAGATTATACACAAAGATTATACACAAAGATTATACACAAAGATTATACACAAAGAATATACACAAAGATTATACACAAAGATTATACACAAAGATTATACACAAGAATATACACAAAGATTATACACAAAGATTATACAAAGATTATACACAAAGAATATACACAAAGATTATACACCAAAGATTATACACAAAGATTATACACAAAGAATATACACAAAGATTATACACAAAGATTATACACAAAGATTATACACCAAAGATTATACACAAAGATTATACACAAAGAATATACACAAAGATTATACACCAAAGATTATACACAAGATTATACACAAAGATTATACACAAAGATTATACACAAAGAATATACACAAAGATTATACACCAAAGATTATACACAGATTATACACAAAGATTATACACCAAAGAATATACACAAAGATTATACACCAAAGATTATACACAAAGAATATACACAAAGATTATACACCAAAGAATATACACAAAGATTATACACAAAGATTATACACCAAAGAATATACACAAAGATTATACACCAAAGATTATACACAAAGATTAAACACAAAGATTATACACAAAGATTATACAAAGATTATACACAAAGATTTTACACCAAAGATTATACACAACAATTATACACAAAGAATATATACACAAAGATTATACACAACAATTATACACAAGATTATACACAAAGATTAAACACAAAGAATATACACAAAGAATATACACAAGATTATACACCAAAGATCATCCACAAGGATTATATACCAAAGATTTTACACAAAGAATATACACAAAGATTATACACCAAAGATTATACACAAGAATATACACAAAGATTATACACCAAAGAATATACACAAAGATTATACACAAGATTATACACCAAAGAATATACACAAAGATTATACACCAAAGATTATACACAAGATTAAACACAAAGATTATACAAGATTATACACCAAAGAATATACACAAAGATTATACACCAAAGATTATACACAACAATAATACACCAAGATTATACACAAAGATTATACACAACAATTATACACAAAGATTATACACAAAGATTAAACACCAAAGAATATACACAAAGAATATACACAAAGATTATACACCAAAGATCATCCACAAGGATTATATACCAAAGATTATACACAAAGATTATACACAAAGATTATACACCAAAGATTATACACAAAGATTATACACAAAGATTATACACAAAGAATATACACAAGATTATACACAAAGATTATACACAAAGAATATACACAAAGATTATACACAAAGATTATACACCAAAGAATATACACAAAGAATATACACAAAGATTATACACCAAAGATTATACACAAATATTATACACAAAGATTATACAAGATTATACACAAGATTATACACAAAGATTATACACAACGATTATACACAAAGATTATACACAAGATTATACACAAAGATTAAACACAAAGATTATACACAAAGATTATACACCAAAGAATATACAGAAAGATTATACACAAGATTATATACAAAGATTAAACACCAAAGAATATACACAAAGAATATACACAAAGAATATACACAAAGATTATACACAAAGATTATACACAAAGATTATACACCAAAGAATATACACAAAGATTATACACCAAAGATTATACACAAAGATTATACAAAGATTATACACAAAGATTATACACAAAGATTATACACCAAAGAATATACACAAGATTATACACAAGATTATACACAAAGATTATACACAAAGATTATACACAAAGAATATACACCAAAGATTATACACCAAAGAATATTCACAAAGATTATACACCAAAGATTATACACAAAGATTATACAAAGATTATACACAAAGATTATACACCAAAGATTATACACAAAGATTATACACAAAGAATATACACAAAGATTATACACAAAGATTATACACAAAGATTATACACAAAGATTATACACAAAGATTATACACATAGATTATACACCAAAGAATATACACAAAGATTATACACCAAAGATTATACACAAAGATTATACACCAAAGATTATACACAAAGATTATACATAGATTATACACCAAAGAATATACACAAAGATTCTACACAAAGATTAAACACAAAGAATATACACAAAGAATATACACAAAGAATATACACCAAAGATTATACACAAAGATTATACACAAAGATTATACACCAAAGAATATACACAAAGATTATACACCAAAGATTATACACAAAGATTATACAAAGATTATACACAAAGATTATACACAAGATTATACACAAAGAATATACACAAAGATTATACACCAAAGATTATACACAAAGATTATACACAAAGATTATACACAAAGATTATACACAAAGAATATACACCAAAGATTATACACCAAAGAATATTCACAAAGATTATACACCAAAGATTATACACAAAGATTATACAAAGATTATACACAAAGATTATACACAAAGATTATACACAAAGATTATACAAAGAATATACACAAAGATTATACACCAAAGATTATACACAAAGATTATACACCAAAGATTATACAAAGATTATACACATAGATTATACACCAAAGAATATATACAAAAGATTCTACACAAAGATTCTACACAAAGAATATACACAAAGATTCTACACCAAAGATTATACACAAAGATTATACACAAAGATTATACACCAAAGAATATACACAAAGATTATACACCAAAGATTATACACAAAGATTATACACCAAAGATTATACACAAAGATTATACACAAAGATTATACACCAAAGAATATACACAAAGATTCTACACAAAGATTCTACACAAAGAATATACACA
Organism: Silurus meridionalis; assembly: GCF_014805685.1. Lineage (NCBI taxonomy): Eukaryota > Metazoa > Chordata > Actinopteri > Siluriformes > Siluridae > Silurus > Silurus meridionalis. Next base: position 27,573,732 of record NC_060891.1, read on the forward strand.
AAGATTATACACCAAAGATTATACACAAAGATTATACACAAAGATTATACACCAAAGAATATACACAAAGATTATACACCAAAGATTATACACAAAGATTATACACAAAGATTATACACAAAGATTCTACACAAAGAATATACACAAAGATTATACACCAAAGAATATACACAAAGATTCTACACAAAGATTCTACACAAAGAATAAACACAAAGATTATACACCAAAGATTATACACAAAGATTATACACAAAGATTATACACCAAAGAATATACACAAAGATTATACACCAAAGATTATACACAAAGATTATACACAAAGATTATACACCAAAGAATATACACAAAGATTATACACAAAGATTATACACAAAGAATATACACAAGATTATACACCAAAGATTATACACAAAGATTATACACAAAGATTATACACCAAGATTATACACAAAGATTATACGCAACAATAATTCACAATGATAATACACAAAGATTATACACAAAGATTATACGCAACAATAATAATTTACAATGATAATACACAAAGAATATACACAACGATTATACACAAAGGTTATTATCAAAGATTATACACCAAAGAATATACACAAAGATTATACACAAAGATTATACACAAAGATTCTACACAACGATAATAAAACTTTTAGTCTCTCGCTCAGTCACTCTCTATCTCTCTCTCTCTCTCTCTCACTTTCTCTCTCTCTCTCTCTCTCTTTCTCTCTCTCTTTCTCTCTCTCTCAGGATTTTTTCATTTTTTGACTTTCTTTTTCCCTCAATCTCTCATTCACTCTCTTTTTTTCCCATTCTTTTAGTTATTTCCATTCGGTCTCTCTCGCTCAATCGTTCTCATTTTCTCTCAATTGTTTTTCAGTCTGTCTTTTATTTGTTATTATTTTGTTTGTCGTTTTAAATCTGCCAATTTCTTTCATATTAAAAGTCTTTAGTAATTTTTCACATTCTTCCTCTTATTTGTTTTCATTCTCATTTTGTCTCAGTTGTTCTCAGTCTCTCTCACTTGTTCTCATTCTATCTTTCTCGATAATACTTTTTGTTCGTTTTGTTCTCATCTCTTTCTCAATAATTTTTTAATTGTCCTCATTCTCTCAATGGTTTTCATTATGTCACTTTCTTCATGTCTCGATCATTCTCATTCTGTTTTCTCTTTTCTAGTTCAAATTCTCTCTCTCTCTCTCTCTCTCTCTCTCTCTCTCTCTCTCTCTCTCTCTCGTCTTCTCTACAGCTTCATTAATATATTACGGTATTTTGATAAATGACCTCCGGAACACAAACTCTACTCCAGCTCTTTATGTGTGTGTGTGTGTGTGTGTGTGTGTGTGAGTGTGTGTGTGTGTGTGTGTGTATGTGTGTGTTAGCATTTTCCTGACGGAGTGTGTTGGAGGTGTGAGTGATGTTTGCAGAGTAATGATGTTTTCCTGATACAAAACTCACACTGACTTGGGTTTGTTGTTACCTGCTAGCAAAAACATTGATCTCTCTCTCTCTCTCTCTCTCTCTCTCTCTCTCTCACACACACACACACACACACACACACACACACACAGTAATATAAGCAGAGCTGAAATTCGGAAAGATGGACACGATGGAGATGAAACACACTTTGATGTTCTGAGAGATTCTTCATCAATAACAACAGATTTATTTTAGCGAACACAAATAATAGATCAGAAAGTGTTTTACACACACACACACACACACACACACACACACATCACTTTAACACTTAGCTTTCTAATTAGAACATTTTAAAGACCAGTCTGTCCTAAATCTGCTTGTCTGATGTCTAATGTCAGTGGAGTGTGTGTGTGTGTGTGTGTGTGTGTGTGTGTGTGTGTGTGTGTGTGCGTGTGTTACCCAAATGTACCATGAGCAATACCTTGGTTAATAAAATCTTTTGAATGTATGTAATGAAATCGAGTAAAACCTTTGATATCTGTCTGAACTGATGTGCAGCACTGAGCAGCAGGAAGGTTCATGTTAGATAAATGTACAGCATGTAATATTAAAGCTCTGGCAGTAAAACCTGCAAGTGAGCAAATACACCAATAATATCAATATACACCGATCAAGCAGAGCATATCAATGGTGGTTGGGGGGTTTCGGTGGGTGTTTATGGTGGAAGGCAGGGTTTGGGTGGGTGTTTATTAGTAGAAGGGGACGGGGTTTAGTGGGTGTTAATGGTGGTAGAGGGGTTTGGGTGGGTGTAAATGGTGGTAGGGGTTTGGGTGGGTGTTAATGGTGGTAGGGGTTTGGGTGGGTGTTAATAGTGGAAGGAGGTTTGGGTGGGTGTTTATTGGTGGAAGGGGATGGGGGGTTTAGTGGGTGTTAATGGTGGTATTTATACGACTGTCCAACATTTAAGCATAAAAAAGGAATAGAATATGAGCATAAAAAATAAAGTAGATAAATAGAAAACTATAAACTATAGATTCTATTGGTGGGGGATTTGGATTGGTGGTTCTAATGGTAGGTGGGGTTTGGGTGGGTGTGTCATGTGTAACATGACTTGACTTGACATAACAGAACACAGAGCTCAGGACTAAAGTAAGTGTCCTCGCCACTTTAAATGCAATTATGTGCAACCGAGTGCAAACAGTGCAGACTAACCTGTGTAGGACAGATACACACAACAGAAAAAAAGAGCAGACCAGTAAACCTGCTGTATAATATGTTATACAGTAACGTGCAAAAGAGGACTATAAAAAAGAAAGTAAATGTAAACATAAACACAATAAAAATTTTCATTCCATAAAAAAGGACAATGAGAGAGAGAGAGAGAGAGAGAGAGAGAGAGAGAGAGAGAGAGAGAGAGAGAGAGAGAGAGAGAGAGAGAGCGAGAAAGAGAGAAAGAGAGAGAGAGAAGGTTGGATGGTGTGGAATTGGTGAAGCAGGAAGTGGATAGGATTAGTAAGGAGGAAGTGAGAGCAGCGATTAAGAGGATGAAGAGTGGAAAATCGGTTGGACCAGATGACATACTGGTAGAAGCGTGGAGATGTTTAGGAGAGATGCAGTGGAGTTTTTAACCAGGTGTTAAACAAGATTCTGGAAGGTGAGAAGATGCCTGAGGAATGGAGAAGGAGTGTGCTGGTACTGATCTTTAAGAATAAGGGAGATGTGCAGACCTGCAGTAACTACAGGGGAATAAAGCTGATCAGTCACACCATGAAGTTATGGGATAGTGGAAGCCAGGCCGAGAGAAGAGGTGACCATCTGTGAGCAACAGTATGGTTTCACCACAGACGCATTATTTGCTTTGAGAATGTTGATGGAGAAGTATAGAGAAGGTCAGAAGGAGTTGCATTGTGTGTTTGTGGATTTAGAGAAAGCGTACGACAGGGTGGAGAGAGGAGTTGTGGTATTGTATGAGGAAGTCTGGTGTGTCAGAGAAGTATGTGATGGTGGTGCAGGACATGTATGAGGACATTGTGACAGCAGTGAAGTGTGCAGTAGGAACGACAGACTGGTTCAAGGTGAAGGTTGGACTGCATCAAGGATCGGCTCTGAGCCCTTTCCTGTTTGCAGTGGTGATGGACAGGTTGACGGATGAGGTCAGACAGGAGTCTCCGTGGACTATGATGTTTGTGGATGATATTGTGATTTGTGGTGAGAGTAGGGAGCAGGTTGAGAAGAGCCTGGAGAGGTGGAGGTACACGCTGGAGAGAAGGAGAATTAAAGTCAGTAGGAGTAAGACAGAGTACATGTGTGTGAATGAGAGGGAGGGCAGTGGAGTGATGCGGTTGCAGGGAGAAGAGGTGGAGAAGGTGGAGGAGTTCAGGTACCTGGGGTCAACAGTGCAAAGTAATGGAGAGTGTGTTAGAGAAGTGAAGAAAAGAGTGCAGGCAGGGTGGAGTGGGTGGAGAAGAGTGATAGCAGGAGTGATAGAAGAGTATCTGTGAGAGTGAAAGGGAAAGTTTATAGGACTGTGGTGAGACCTGAGATGTTGTATGGATTAGAGACAGTGGCATTGAGTAAAAGACAGGAGGTGGAGCTCTTGCTGCTGCATTCTGAACTAACTGAAGCTTATTTCTGCACTTACTCCAACACCCAGACAGTAAAGCGTTACAGTAGTCTAATCTAGATGTTACAAAAGCATAAACTAGTTTTTCTGTGTCCTGTAACATATTTTTTATTTTAGTATAAATAAATAAGCAAAACACACTCTTACAAACAGACAGACAGACAGATGGATGGCAGACATACAAACACACAAAGACAGACAGGTGGAGAGACAGTTTTCAGACCAAAATTGTAAGCACAGTGTGTTTGTGTATGTGTGATAGATAGATAGATAGAGAGAGAGAGAGAGAGAGAGAGAGAGAGAGAGAGAAAGAGAGAGAAAAAGCTTGGCATCAACCAGAAGTGCAAAATAGTAGTAATTGTGCAAAAAGACAAGTGCAGATAAATATGTAGTAAATGTACAGCATGTAAATATATATATATATATATATATATATATATATATATATATATATATATATATATATATATATATATGTGTGTGTGTGTGTGTGTGTGTGTGTAAACAAATATATAAAATATATATAAAAGCTATATCAGTGAAGAGACGTGTGGACATTAGTGAAAAGAGCAAGTCTATTGCAGTGAAAATGTGCAGACACTGTTGTAAAGGTACAACAAGTAGAAGGTTATAAGGTTATAGCATTGAAAAAAAATGTTCAAGCTGAATAAACACAACCACGAAATATATATTTATACACATGGATGTGAAATATCAGGCAGGATATACAGTAAGGTATATAGAGATACACATACATAAAATAGAAATCTATCTATCTATCTGTCTGTCTGTCTGTCTGTCTGTCTGTCTGGCTGGCTGGCTGGCTGGCTCTCCTGTCTCACCGTGGTTATTGTTCAGTTTTGCCTTTGCTCAGCTTCAAAGCTTTTTGATAGCTTTTATGTTGTAAAGCTGCCAAAGATAAGTGCTGTGTGTGTGTGTGTGTGTGTGTGTGTGTGTGTGTGTGTGTTTGTGTGTGTGTTTGTGTGTGTGTAGGTGTGTGTGTAGGTGTGTGTTATAAAGTATAGCTCTGCTGATATAGTCTCGTCTCAGTAGTCTCAGAAAGGGCATTTCACTCACTTTATGGCACTGTGTGTGTGTGTGTGTGTGTGTGTGTGTGTGTGTGTGTGTGTGTGTGTGTGGGTATAGGTGTAGGTGTGTGTGTTTGTTGTTCTTAGTTAATATTTATGATTAGTGTTTATGTAACACATATATTGTGAATTGAAGTGCACATGAAACGTTTGATACGGTAATTTACCAGAAATAATTCATCAGTACATTTCAGATGGCAAGAAGAAAAAACGAGAAGGAAATCTGGAGAAACTGATCAGAGACAGCAGATGATCACTGTGTACAACAAGTGATGGAGAGGGGGGGGTACCAGGCACAAGGTATAAATAGAAGGAGAATAAACACATGTATTAAATACTAAAGTGTACAAATTAGTTAAGTGTTTAAAATACTAAAATGTGCAGAGTTAATATGTATAGAACACTGATGTGTATGGAACAGTAATGGAACAATGATGTGTATGGAACAGTAATGGAACACTGATGTGTATGGAACAGTAATGGAACAATGATGTGTATGGAACAGTAATGGAACACTGATGTGTATGGAACAGTAATGGAACAATGATGTATGGAACAGTAATGGAACACTGATGTATGGAACAGTAATGGAACAATGATGTGTATGGAACAGTAATGGAACACTGATGTGTATGGAACAGTAATGGAACAATGATGTATGGAACAGTAATGGAACACTGATGTGTATGGAACAGTAATGGAACAATGATGTGTATGGAACACTGATGTGTATGGAACACTGATGTGTATGGAACAGTGATGTGTATAGAAAACTCATGTGTATGGAACAGTGATGTGTATGGAACAGTGATGTGTATGGAACAGTAATGGAACACTGATGTGTATGGAACACTGATGTGTATGGAACACTGGTGTGTATGGAACACTGATGTGCATAGAACAGTGGTGTGTATGGAACACTGATGTGTATGGAACAGTAATGGAACAATGGTGTATATGGAACACTGGTGTGTATGGAACACTGGTGTGTATGGAACACTGATGTGTATAGAACAGTGATGTGTATGAAACAGTGATGGAACACTGATGTGTATGGAACAGTAATGGAACAATGGTGTATATGGAACACTGGTGTGTATGGAACACTGGTGTGTATGGAACACTGATGTGTATAGAACAGTGATGTGTATGAAACAGTGATGGAACACTGATGTGTATGGAACACTGATGTGTATGGAACAGTGATGTGTATGGAACACTGATGTGTTTGGAACAGTGATGTGATTTCCTCATCAAAATCATCAACCTGCATTCTCGATCCCTTGCCTACAAGTTTCCTCGAACAGATAACTCCAGAGGTAACTGAACCTGTTTTAAAAATAATAAACTCTTCCATTAGCACTGGTTATGAACCTAAATCCTTCAAACTGGCAGTTATCAACCCCATAATTAAGAAACCTGACCTTCACCCTGCCAGCTGTCCAACTACAGACCAATATCAAACCTCCCCTTTATCTCCAAGATTCTAGAAAAGGTTGTAGCACAGCAGTTCTGCTCACATCTACTGAGGAACATTTTTGAAATGTATCAGTCAGGATTTCGGCCTCATCATTGCACAGAGACGGCGCTAGTTAAAGTGATAAATGACTGTTATTGGCCTCTGATCAGGGTTTTGTTTTTTTACTTGTTTTGCTCGACCTCAGTGCAGGTCTTGACACCACTGATCATAATCTCCTGCTTGCTAGACTGGAGAATGTTGTTGGAATAAAAGGAACAGCTTTCTCCTGGCTCAGGTCTTATTTGACTGATCGCTATCAGTTTGTTGAAGTAAATAGTGAGTTCTCCATACTCTCTGAGTTAAAGTTTGGTGTTCTGCAAGGATCTGTCTTAGGCCCACTGCTTTTGTCTTTATATCTGCTGCCTCTGGGTGAAATTATTTATAAACATTGTATTCGCTTCCATTGCTATGCTGATGATACACAGCTGTATATTTCAGCAAAGCCAGATGAGAGAGATCAGATGAACAATGTTGAGGAGTGTGTAAAGGACATTAGACAGTGGATGTTTGATAACTTTCTTCTGCTCAACTCAGATAAGACAGAAGTACTTTTACTAGGACCATATGCAGCTAGAAGCAAACTTTCCGATTACATAGCATCTCTGGATGGTGTTTCTGTTTTAGCGTGTACTGCTGTCAAAGACCTTGGTGTGATTATTGACCCGAGTCTTTTCTTGAGGCTCACGTGAATGCTTTTGTTACATTTAGATTAGACTACTGTAACGCTTTACTGTCTGGGTGTTGGAGTAAGTGCATAAATAAGCTTTAGTTAGTTCAGAATGCAGCAGCAAGGTTCCTTACTAGATCTGAGCACATCACACCCGTTTTAATCATCTACACTGCTCCCAGTTACATCTCACACTGATTATAAAATACTACTACTGACATATAAAGCACTTAACGTTCTCGAAAGCAGTATCTGAGTGAACTTCTGTACCAGTATGATCCTCCACGCCTACTTAGATCAAAAGGTGCTGGCTATCTGTTGGTACCTCAAATAATGAAGACTCCAGCAGGGGGCAGATGTTTCTCTTATAAACCCCACAGTTATGGAACAACCTTCCAAATAGTGTTCGGGACTCAGACACAGTCTCAGTGTTCAAGTTGATGCTGAAAACACATTTATTTAGTCAAATCTTTTATCAGTAGATTTTTTCTTGGGTAAAGGCTCAGATCTGGAGGGAACATGGATATAGAGTGTTTGGTGAACTGGGATATTTGTATGCTGTCGTCCCCTCACATTCACACGTTCACTCAGGTTTGTTGATGGTGGTGTGGTGGGTCATCTCTTATCCCAAAGAGCCCTCATGTCTGTGCTACCTTCTGGTTCTCCCTTTTAGTTATGCTGCCATAGCGAGTCTTGCTGGAGTCCAAACTGCACAGTGACATTAACTTTCATACAACAATAAGGACACCTAATAATCCATATCCTTCTCTTCTTGTCAACCCTCTTCTCTCTCTCTCTCTCTCTCTCTCTCTCTCTCTCTCTCTCTCTCTCTCTCTCAGTCAAGTTAAACATGCTCCTGAGGTTCCAGTGACCACTGTTCCTGCCCCTCTCCCCTCCGTGGATCTTCCCACTTCATCTAGGCCTGCCCCTGGTTAGTGTTCTCTTTGACTGGGGGCCACTTTGTGCAGCTTGGGACGGTTTCTCATCAACACCTTGGGTGGTTCCATGAAAGTCCGGAGTAAGAACGGGAGCTTTGAGGATGGATTTGGACTGTAGTTAATGTCAACAGTCTGCTACATTGACTCAGGACTACAGTTTGCTTCTGATCACCATCACTGCACCCCACAACATCGTATATCTGCAATACATGGACATTCGGTGACACCCAGATGAGGATGGGTTCCTCTTGAGTCTGGTTCCTCTCAAGGTTTCTTCTTTATGCCATTTCGGGGAGTTTTTCCTTCGCCACAGTCGCCACCGGCTCACTCATCAGGGAAAAACGTACACTTATAAAGAACATCTTATTCATTTTTTATCACCAGATTATCTGTTTAAAGCTGCTTTTAGACAATGGTTATTGTTAAAATGCGCAATAAAAAAATCCATGCTTCTTTTGACCATTCCTGACCTCCAAACCATTCTACCCAGTGGCAGTTTGCCTCAAGTCCCGTCGGCAACTGACTTTCCTCGTGCCCCAGGATATTTGTGCCTGTCCAGTATTACTACTACAGTATTATACAGTGCTCTGTCTCCCTTTACCCGGTTTGGACATGGTTTTGTTTTGCCATTTTTGTTTTTTCTGTGTTCTATGTTCTTCTTTGCCGGCTTTTGGATTTTGGGCTGTTTGTTGGAATCAGATTTTTTTTTTTGCATTGCTCTGTCTCCTGGCTCTCGAATTTTTGGACTGGTTACTCTTTATTAAAAACCTTTTTCATCATACACCAGCTTGCATCCTGCATTTGGGTCCAGTCTCCAACTACCCGTTCCCTGGCAGGAACACTGATGTGTATGGAACAGGTGTGTATTTGTGTATGGAATATTGATATGTATGGGACATTGATGTGTATGGAATATTGATGTGTATGGAATGCTGATGTGTATGGAATATTGATGTGTATGGAATATTGATGTGTATGGAATGCTGATGTGTATGGAACACTGATGTGTATGGAATATTGATGTGTATGGAATGCTGATGGGTATGGAATGCTGATGTGTATGGAACACTGATGTGTATGGAATATTGATGTGTATGGAATGCTGATGGGTATGGAATGCTGATGTGTATGGAACACTGATGTGTATGGAACAGGTGTGTGTATATGGAATATTGATATGTATGGAACACTAATGTGTATGGAACACTTATTTGTATGGAACACTGATGTGTATGGAACACTGATGTGTATGGAACAGGTGTGTGTGTATATGGAATATTGATATCTATGGAACACTGATGTGTATGGCTCTGAGTCTATTGTGTACAAAACAAACCATTTAAATCTTTGGCACATTTTATTGCTCAGCAAGCCAGAAAAATGTAGAAAAAACAAGTAAACAATGAATGGAGATGCAGGCGGATGGAGCAGAATTTAAGAAAGATGTAAAAGACTTATATAAGCAGATGAAAATGTGCAGAACATAGAATTTAGAAACCAAGTAAAGAAATGAAAGTGCAGAGACCCTGGCCTATGTGCTTTTCCTACACATGGAGCGGTGAAGTTAAATGTCAGGTGATGACATGGTGCCAGTGTGAAAATTGAACTTCGCAGATTAACGTGACATTAACCGAAAAGCCTCATTACGGCAGCAGAATTAGAATGACAGTGTGGAATTATGGGTAAATATTCATCCCACCTGTGGGCTCGTTTATATAATGTGTGTGTGTGTGTGTGTGTGTGTGTGTGTGTGTGTGTGTGTGTGTGTGTGTGTGTGTGGCAAATGCTTGAGTGTCAGGCCTGAAGTTTTCATAAGCTTTGATCACATTTAGTGAATTGATGCCTCCAGCGATCCTATAATGCTCCAGTGCACAAAGGAATTTTTTGTGAAAAGAAAAAAGGGAAAATTAAAGATGCAATGATCATCATTACTCTCTGTTTAATATGTGTGGAGAAACGTTAAGATACACTTACTAAAATCATGAATCATAGTAGAATCGTGTAAATAATCGTATATTCAGTTTCGGGTTACGCAGATGTTTTAGCACCATGGACAGGGATCACATTTCCACACATCCACTGCAGTTCAATGTACCATGTCACGTGTTTGTTCACACACTTGGTTTATGTTTTCTATAGTTAGGATATGTATATACATTATACTCACAGTTTACCGCACGTTTTGTGTTTTCTTCATGTATCCACGCTTGGACATTTGTTTCATCTTTGTTTCTTATTGTTTTATGTTTTGTGTCTGAGAATAAACTGCATCTCCTCTGATTTACTCTCTGTAGAAATGAGAGATTTTTCATGAGGAAGAGGAAAGTGTATATGTTTTTAATCATGTGTGCTTTTTAATGGGTTTCAGTCTTTTACTATGTGTTACAGGCTTTTAGTGTGTTGTTGAGTCTGTTACTGTTACTGTTACACCGACTCTCCTCTGGTGTTCCACAAGGCTCAGTACTTGCTCCTCTTTTTTTCTCCATCTATACCCACACTCTTAGTGTCATATCTTTAAATAGATTTTTTTTCCACTGCTATGCTGATGACACATTCTCATTTATTACCACAGCTTCCACTCGGTCATCAAAGGTGATTCATCTCCAGGTCAGAATCTCAGAACAACTATTCATAAGTCTTTGCTCTGCCCTTCAGCCACTGCTCACTACCTCAGTGTAGCTATTGATAATCAAATGTCCTTTTCCTCACACGTTGTTAATGTGGCTCGTTCTTGTCAGCTCCTTCTCTACAACATTAGAAAAACACACCACCAACTGCTGTGCTCCCTTTACTGAGATCACTACTAATCTCAATCCATTCCACCACCATTTATTATCTATATTTAATGATATTATACTGTTAACATGATGTTCTGCGCCTCGACTGCTGCTACTGTATTTTTTCACAACATTGTGTTTGTTTACAAAAACTCTCTTGTTAATAGTCCTTTATATTCCTCTTTTGCACATCACTGTATAATCAGTAGTATACAGTAGGTTTACTAGTCGGCGTTATATTGTGTTGTCGGCTTCTGTTTGCCGCACACATCAGATTCATAACACTGATGCTTGCCTACAAAGCCAAAAATGGACCAGCAGCCTTTTGCCTCAGAGACTTGTAAATGTGTGTTGCATTCTGTTGGTGTGTGTTCCAGTCTATTAGTGTGTCTTATAGTCTGTTAGTTTCTGCTGCAGTCTGTTAGTCCAGAATGCAGCAGCAAAAGTCCTTACCAGATCTATAAAATATATCAACCCTCCATCTGGCCCTCAGCCACCTGGACAATAAGGACACTTAAGTACGAATGCTGTTCATATACTTCAGTTAAGCATTTAACACAATCATCCCTCAGCACCTGATTAAGAAGCTGAGCCTACTAGCCTGAACACCTCCCTCTGTAACTGGATCCTAGACTTCCTGACTGGAAGACCTCAGTCAGTTCAGATCAGAAACAGCATTTCCAACACCACCATACTGAGCACTGGGTCCCTCAGGGCTGTGTGCTCAGCCCACTGCTGTTCACTCTGCTGGCTTACGACTGTGTAGCAAAGCACAGCTCTACCACATCATCAAGTTCGCCGATGACACGACCGTGGTGGGTCTCATCATCAAGAACGACAAGTCAGCATACAGAGAGGAGGTGAAATGGTTAACAGCCTGGTGTGGAGCCAACAACCTGACTTTGAACGTTGACAAAACCAAGGAGATGGTTGTTGACTTCAGGAGAGCACAGAGTGGACATTCTCCAATGATCATCAATTAATTTTTCGTAGAGTTTGTCAAAAGCACCAAATGTGTTTACCTGGTGGAGAACATCACCTGGTCACTCAACACCAGCTCGATCAGCAGTGTCTCTACTTCTTAAAAAGGATAAGAAAAGACAATTTCCCTTCCCACATCCTGACCACGTTTTACAGAGGGACCATTGAGAGCATCCTGAGCAGCTCCATCACTGCCTGGTTTGGGAACTGCACTGTCTCGAACACACACACACACACACACACACACACACACACACACACACACACACACACACACACACACACACACACACACACACACACACACACACACACACACACACACACACACACACTCAACTGTATGTTACTGAAATGTACAACCTGAACTCAACACACACTCATTACTAATCTCAATCTATTCCACCACCATTTATTATCTATATTTAATGATATTATACTGTTAACATGATGTTCTGCGCCTCTCGACTGCTGCTACTGTATTTTTTCACAACATTGTGTTTGTTTACAAAAACTCTCTTGTTTATAGTCCTTTATATTCCTCTTTTGCACATCACTGTATAATCAGTAGTATACAGTAGGTTTACTAGTCAGCGTTATATTGTGTTGTGTATTTGTCCCCCACTGTCTTGTGTTGTCTGTCTGCATGTTTTTTGTCTGCACTGTTTTTTTTTTGTTTGCACTGTTTTTTGTCTGCACTGTTTTTTGTCTGCACTGTTTTTTTGTCTGCACAGTTTTTTTGCCTGCACAGTTTTTTTGCCTGCACTGTTCTTTTGTCTGCACTGTTTTTTGTCTGCACAGTTCTTTTGTCTGCATGTTTTTTGTCTGCACTGTTTTTTTGTCTGCACTGTTTTTTGTCTGCACTGTTCTTTTGTCTGCACTGTTTTTGTCTGCACTGTTTTTGTCTGCACTGTTCTTTTGTCTGCATGTTTTTGTCTGCACTGTTTTTTTGTCTGCACTGTTTTTGTTTTGCACTATTTTTTTGTCTGCACTGTTTTTTGTCTGCACTGTTTTTTTGTCTGCATTGTTTTTTGTCTGCACTGTTTTTTGTCTGCACAGTTTTTTTGTCTGCACTGTTTTTTGTCTGCACAGTTTTTTGTCTGTACTGTTTTTTGTCTGTTTGCACTATATATGGCGAGGACACTAACTGTAGTCCTGAGTCCTGTAGTGTTCTGTAATGCAGCTTTATGTTGTGTGTTGTAGCTCTATGTTATTTTATGTAGCACCAGGGTTCTAGAGGAGCGTTGTTTCATTTCACTGTGTACTGCATCATATATATGTGGTAGAAATGACAATTAAAGCTTCTTGACTTGACTTGGATTCTGTCGTCCACAAAATCTATTGCGTTCACTCTCTTTTCTTTCAGTCTCTTTTTCCAGAAATCCTTCATGTCTTTGTGACATTCTGGCTCTTTCTGTTAGCTACAGTATAGCCAATCTTGCTGGAGTCCCCACTTACACCCTGGTTACACTATACAGTGTCTTAAATTTCTACGTAATGCCTAATAATGCATGTTCCTTTCTCTCTTCCTGGTGCCCAACCAGGCGAGTGCTCAAACATGCTTCTGAAATACCAGTGATCCTGTCCTTCTCTTCTTTCCAGACATGCCTGATTCATCTTGGTGCCATCCTTCTAAAAGTTCTTTTCAGTTAGAGCCCACTCACTGTTGCTGAAGATGGATCCTCATGAACAGTCTAAAGATCCATGAAGTTATTGAGGAGGGTTAAACTGAAGAACAATGAAGATGAATTTGGACTGTAATTAATATAAAGAGTCTGCTACAGTAATCACCATTAAACATGTTTGCATTTAAGCTCCTATTATGGACATGGACATTCGGTGTTGAGCATGAGCATCTATTTTGAGTCTGATTTCTCACAAAGTTTCCTCCATATATCATGTCAACGAATTTTTCCTTGTCACATTTACCAATGGCTCACTCATTAGGGATAAACTTCTAAAGTATATACTTATACTGACTGAATTATAAACTTGATTTGTTTCTTCTGTAAAGACACCTTGGGGTCATTGTTAAAAACACTGTAAAAATAAAATGAATTGTTTGACTGACCATCTATCTGTCTGTATGCTGTCTGTCTGTCCATCTGTGTATCTTCCTGTCTGTTGCACAGTGTGTTTAGGTAGCCTGTGTGTGTGTCTGTCTGTCTGTTTGTTTGCCATAGTCTGTCTGTTTGTCTGCCATCTGTCTTTCTGTCTTTTTGCTATAGTTTGTCTGTTTGTCTGCCTCTGTCTGTCTGTCTGTCTGTCTGTCTGTCTGTCTGTTTGCCATAGTTTGTCTGTTTGTCTGCCATCTGTCTGTCTGTCTGTCTGTCTGTATGTCTGTCTGTCTGCCATATGTCTGTATGTCTGTCCATCTGTCTGTTTGTCTGTCACAGTGGTTTTAGGTAGCCTGTCTGTCTGTCCATCTGTTTATCATTGTGTGTTTGTATGTTTGTCTACCATCTGTCCACTCCTCTGTCCGTCTGTCCATCTGTCTGTCTGTTTCAGCAATGGCGTATATAGTCAATTTGAAGCTTTAGGAAAGTTTTCTTTCAAACAGTGAGGAAGTGTGTGTGTGTGTGTGTGTGTGTGTGTATTTTATGGTCTTACATAAACCTACCTTTTTGGTCAACGGAAATCTAGAGAAAGCGTGACAGAGTGAGTGTGGGGTGTGTGTAAATATAGTCAGAGCGGATTGTAAGGTGTCAGGTTTTAGTCAGGCAGGACGACACACTGCACCTGTTTCATTCTTCACGCACACACTCTACAGTAACACATTAAATGAAGGAGAATGTTGAGTTTAAGTTTGTTGTGTTTCAGCTTATTTTTATTCATTTTATTAATACTTTTTTTTGTTGTCACCGTCACTTTCTCCATCCTGCCTCGCTGACAACATCATTTTCTCAATGACATTCGATTAGCCTTATCTGGAAATGATTCATCTCCTTCTCCACAGAGAATTAAAATCCCTGAGTGTGTGTCAGTATGCGTGTGTGTGTGTGTGTGTGGAGACATGATTTAATTGCGATTTTAGTCACACATATTCCCAGTGTGTTTCACTAATTGCTTTTATTGAAACGTTAACGTGACTCCAGAAGAAAAATAAAGATTATTTTACAGTTTTATCCAAAAAATTAATTACAATTATGCTAATGAGTGAGAGGAAAACAGGAATAATCTCTCTCTCTCTCGCTCTCTCTCTCTCTCTCTCTCTCTCTATAATATATATATATGAATATAAATAAAGGAATAAATAAAATACACAAAATATAAAATGAGAGTAATTACAGTGCAGAGCTCTGACACTGGAGACTTATTCCCTAAATATGGAAGACAAACACCTCCAAATAAACACTGTTCTGTGTGTGTGTGTGTGTGTGTGTGTGTGTGTGTGTGTGTGTGTGTGAGGTGAGGGTGTGAGGGTGTGAGGGTGGTTGTGGGTGTCTTTTTTTTGGTTTCTGCAAATGTCTCTACACTTCCCCCTGCTGGAGTGGCAGTGATAACTACTTCTGGCTTCACTTCCTGTTGAAGAAAACAGAGGGAAATGAACAAAGAGAATTTGCGTTTGTTAAATGTAATTGTTTTTAGCACAATGATGGACATTCGACAGGTTTGTGCAGTTTTTCTTTTTTTTTAGCATATGCCTTAGTGATCATGAATCAATTAGGTTTTTGGACATGTGGTGGAACTTTAGGGGCTGTGGAAATAATGAGACATGATCACTAATCACATGTCTATCACTAGTAGCTACTTACACAGATACATAACAAATCACAGGTATATCACTAATTACACTGTTTTTTAATACACACATCTATTGTTAATAATCACATCTGTCACTAATCACTAAGGACAAATTCTGATAAACAGAATGAGGAGCTTCACCTCTCATATTTTCTGGTCCATGTCGTTAGTTCTTCTGTCACATGACTCCCATAATTATTGTACCAATAATGCCAAGATTTGGACCAAAAGTACCTGATCTATAGCATTGGGTAGCATCTATGGGAGTCACATGATAAAAAGACGAATGACTCGAACCAGAAGACTCATGAGATGATTCTGTTTCCTGTACATAACCTATGGAGATTTTGGGATGCCTTGCTCATGTGCATCCAGTAGAAAATGAACGAATCACTGTTTGAGACGACTCGTTCTTCTGAGTCACATTAAAAAATCAGTTCAAAATTACCACTGCTCTCATGCCCAGTTCAATTATGGGGCTGAAAAGGTGGCCTCTCAACACCCGCTCTCTTTAAAGGTCGACTCATTTATCTTTTTTTCATGGCCTTTGTTTATCTTTATTCTCTCTACTTGACACTAGTGAGCCTGTAACTGCCTTTCTTTGTGCTTCCTGGCGAAATGTCTCATTGCAAGAAGTCCACAGAAAAGGACGAAGGAAGTGGTAGTAGTAGCTCATTGGTTAAAGCTGATCAGATGGTTAGGGGATTCAAGCCTCAGTATCGCCAAGCTGCCACTCTTGGGCCCTTGAGCAAGGCCCTTAACCCTCTGTGCTTGAGGGGTGCTGTATCATGGCTGACCTCAGCTTTCTTACATCGATGAGATTTGCAAAGAAGGAATTTCCCTGAGCTCCTTACCACTGGATCTGGGGTTTGTTATGGCCATTTTGCCTGCAGGGGCTTGACCACCAGGGGGACAGTTGTATGTTCTGCCCTACATCCTGCAGCTTCATAGTGCATTTCCATGAGTGAAAGTATTTTGTTACATGTTCTTATTGCTCACAACTGTAGTTTGACCCTTTGCTTTGAACTTGTCTTGGTTTTTACTGTTCTTTGTTTTTACTGTTCTTGCTCTTGATATAATTGATGCTGTTTGTTGCTTGTCTGAACTGTGTCTGTTTTCTGTCTCTCCAATTCAATTCAACTCAGATTGCTTAATTGGCATGACAAAAAATAAATTTTTGCTATTGCCAAAGCAGTAAAGAATGTCTAAAGTCATGTGACAAATACTGAAATAAATCCAAACAGTATATATGTGTAATTGATATCTGGACCATACATGTAATGCTTATTGGTTGGTCTTATTGGTGGTGTCTTGGTTATGGTTGTCTCTCAGGAAATGGCGAGATGCTAGAAATCTTGTGGCTGGATTAGCACATTTCACTTCTTCACCAAGAACGAAGCAACTTTTTTGGTTGCATCACAAGCATTAATTAGGGTAAATATTTGGGTAATTTTGGGGTAATAGTGGTCTCTCCACTTGAAGCCCTCAAACGTGAGAGCCTTTACAGTACGGATCAGGAAGTAAATGAATGAGGGAGGTAGTAAACAAATGAACGAGTTCCATTGATGGCTATTGGTTTCAATCCCTCAGGGTTCAGAAGCTCTATTTCATGATTCATTTCCTTTAGGAGCAGAGATGGAGAGGGTTCGAGGAAAGCAGGGGAACCGACTGATGGATTTTTATGTGGCAGTGAAAAGCAGATTGCCTCGAGAATTGGCTCCATCCCTAATGCTAGTGTTTGAAAGACTTGTTCTTGCTAGAGTTTATTCCAGCAGGAACACACACACACACACTGAGCAATATTAAAAGCCTTTGAGGTGCTGGAGAGATTAGACAGAAAAAAAGAATATCAGAGAAAAGAGTTTTAATGTTTACTCGTATTAACCACTTACAAAGATTTTAATTAGTAAATTACTCCTTGAATGATTCAGCAACACTTGAAAATGACTCTATTTCTGTTTCGAGACTTTTTTGTTCAGTAATTTACTACCTTTTAAAGTCTTGCTGTGATTTCCATACATTGTGAATTCTTGAGTGATTTGCCCTCTAGTCATCACCAGGCCTTCAGTGGTGTTCTACTTGAATCACTGTACCTCTTAATTCCATCATTACGACTCCATGTCTGTAGAAACCATCAATATTATAGAGAAGTGCAGTAGAACAAAGCGCTTCATCACACACAGGAATCTCAGTGTGCATTTCTGTAGTAACTGTTAAGTTCACAGACCGCAGAAACCCGGTGCATTACAGTTTTCCTGGGGATTTAAAATGAAGGCAAATTGTGTGTTTATTTGCAAATTCCACAGGAAAGAAAACGCTAAATTAGAAACAATTCATGAAAAACCTTAACAACTGTTTTGGTGACCTTTCCAGCTTTTCTTGAAAAGTCCGTTTGTGAATGTGCAAATAAATTCCTTCCCCTCTGTGAGTCATTGTGAAATAAAAAAGCCCAAAAAACAACTATTAAAACCACAAGAATATACTTGAGTTTGTGCAGTTTGCTACAGATGCAGTTTGCGAGCTCTGACTAGTGACGCTCTCTGACCGTCCAATCAGAGGACGTGAAAGTGCAGATGTTATTGTACACCTGCTAGATGGCTTTGGTGTTGCATACTCAAAATCTGGTTAAAACAACAGCTTTGTTCTTATGTATTTGAAGCTACAGGTGCTCACACAGTTGAAGGGCTCAAAGCTGATTTCTTTGATAATGGCAACATTATAATGGCTGAAATCTGATTGGATAAAAACTCAAACATAGTCTACCGGTAGCAGCACAACTCTGAGAAATAGACTATTGGTAATTTTTTAATACATATTAATGGAAAGGTAAGTCAGTGATTCTGATAGAGTGTAGACCAGCAGAGAAGGTCTTGCTCACCCATCACTATGTTTAAATATTATATATTTATATCTCATTTTAAAATGATTGTTAATGATATAAATACAGATTAAATACGGAATCAAACTTTTAGTTTTTTTTACATGATTTTGTAATAGAAAAAGAAAAAAAAAAACAGGATGGTTGAATATTTTCCACAACATTGTTTTCTTTACACTACATCAATTTTCCAACAATTCCACACACTGAATTTTTAACCATTTAATGTAACATATAGTGTAAAAATGCTAAACACTGGAGACTCTTTGCAGACACATCTTACAGAAACCGTCCCCGTCCAGTGTTGCATTTAAACATTTAATTGAAGTACTACTAATTATCATACATGCTATATTTACTATTGCGGCTCTGGGAATCTCGGGAAACGTGTTCTGTTGAGCACGTGTCTACACGAGCGATGTTAATGAGCCTTTCATCTCGACCTGTGTGAGAAGCTGCTGTTGTGTACAGTGTTCAGTGGGTTTAATGAGGACTGCAGGAACAATCCTGCTGCTTTTCTTTTTATCATGTCTGCTGTAATTGTGTTCATGTCAGACAGCTGAAATCGAGGTTTATCATGTAATTCACTACTACAAAAGTTCATTATTCCGTGTTACTTACACGTTCCTGCGTCCACCCACGTGCTTTAACACTCGCTATCTATTTAACTCATTTTCACATCTGAATCGTCGACTGCCCACATGTTTCTGCTTTTTATCATTACCTTCCATACAGTTTTCTTTTTAATTAGCTTTGGATTTCTTTCTGCTCGACGACTGAGAGCTGATAATTAACCTTTTATCAGACTGAGTTTCCTACATACACAACTAAACCAGTGTTTGCTAACTAAAACTAACTATATGATAGCCACACAGTTTAGCTAAGTTAAATGTGGTTTAACTTAATTTCTTTTTTAAGAATTACTCCTGATCATCTCCAAACTTGAATCACTTTCGGAAATGGCTAAACAGCAATCAACAATCTGCAAGCTATCCTCAGACTCCTCACTTTCACTTTACAGTGTTTAAATGCAGATTAGCTAACGTTCTCAACACCTAGTCAAATTGTTGCTTTAACTAAGTTAAGTAGCTGCATATTGTAATCATTCCATGTGTATATGGGCCCCTAATTTAACTAGAAATTAGTTGATATGTATCGCACGTTGCATGAGCACAGGGAGAGGAGAAAATGTATAATTAATGTGGTTTCAATCAACCGTTTAAAAATCTCTTTTGGATTGAAGAAAAAAAAAAAGTGTGAAGTCAAATTGTGTGTCTGCATGGAAGAAGACAAAGCAGAGCAGAAAGAGAGGACCATTAATAAGAGATGCTACAGTATGTGTGCTTATTTTTTGGTGTTCAGACACTACAGGAAGTGATCGTTCTTTTCTGCTGTCAGAGTTTAAATCTCAACAATGAAATATAGACGAGAAGCAGGAGTGCTGAGCGAGACTCGAATGCCTGTATACATCCTCCTCAAGTGAGTCCCTTCCATTTATAAATAACTTCTCCAGTGAGTCAAGTGAGTTACTTACATTTATCACATTTATTATTCATCTCTCCAGAGATTCACCTGTACTTGTGAATGACGTCTCCAGTAGGTCCATAAGATTTATACATAGAAAACTTTATAGTTATTGTGTTGTACAGCAACGGAATGCAGTTTAACATCCATCAGAAGTGCAAATAGTAGCAGTAGTGCAAACTGACCAGCACAGATAAATATGCAAATATATAAATAGCATGTAATACAGTATCTGTCTGTCTGTCTGTCTGTCTGTGCTTGTCTGTCTGTCTGTGCTTGTCTGTCTGTCTGTCTGTCTGTCTGTCTGTGCTTGTCTGTCTGTCTGTGCTTGTCTATCTATCTATCTATCTATCTATCTATCTATCTATCTATCTATCTATCTATCTATCTATCTATCTATGTCTGTCTGTCTGTCTGTCCGTCTGTCTGTGATTGTCTGTCTGTCTGTCTGTCTGTCCTTGTCTGTCTGTCTGTCTGTCTACTGCATATATTGTGTGTGTATATATATATATATATATATATATATATATATATATATATATATATATATATATATATATATATATATATATATATATATATATATATATATGTGTGTGTATATATATATACATTTTACACACAGCACCTTAAACAATGGAAATGGACAACAATGTAATTTTTGTTGCTAATGAAAGTTTAGTGCCCATACATTTGTTCTTATAATTTGATCCGTAATGAGCAAGCCAGTGGCAACTGTGGGAAAACTCACTGAGATGATCTTAGGAAATAAGTGTAAGAGGAATCCGATTTAAAGCAAAACTCCATCCTCAACACCGAATGTCTTTTCAAATCAAATGAATCTGATGTCACTTTCCAATGACTCCTGCAGTTAGTCATTAATAAGAGGAGTCATTTATAAATGGAAGTTACTCATCTCAGCAGTTGTTCTGCATAGCACATGTTTCTGGGGAACGTTGTTTCTTCTCACTGTGTACTGCACTTTATATGGTTGGAAGGACAGTGAAAGTCTGCTCGATTTTAGTGGGTCTGCATGCACCTTCTCAAGTGGTTCTCTTATATTTGTCAACAACTTCTTCAGATTGTGACTTTTCTTTTGTGCATTTTTTTTGTTTTACGTTTTCTCATGGTTTAAGTCTTATGTTTTATGATTTCTCTGTAACATAACATTTATTACACAACAGCTCTGGTAAATTCTATGATTGGTCAGAAGGTGATGATTAATCCTCTATAACAGCAGCTCTGAAAGTTAAGCAGGTTTATAACTTACAGTTCCTGGGAGAAGTATGGAAACACCTAGTGAATTTTGAGATCAACTCACAGATGCTTTATGCACACTCAGCATCCGGAGAGTTTGTTTCTCCAAACTTTCAGCTGAATTACTTTGCTGGGCCTTTTGTAAAACTCGCCAAAGATGTTCTTCTCTAGTTGGAGATTTCATCCCAGAGCAGTTCAGTAGGATTTATGTGCAGTGACTCCCCTCACTCCAGATGTCTGTTTGCTCTCTAAATAACACTTACAAAACTCGGTTATTCGCTTCAGCTCATCATCTCTTTGTCTGGTAAAGTCGGTTCCAATGAGCCGCAGTCCAGATGGTTGGCATGGTGAGGAAGTATAGAATTTTTGCCATGTTGGTTCCTTTTACTTTCCATAATAAGTCTCCATTAAGTTTCCACCTCCATGTGTGAGTGTGGGGGGTGAGGGAGTCTGATCACATCTTCTCTCCTGTTCTCCATCTCACACGAGATCTTCCGTTGGAGACAAAAATGTCCCATTCCAACCTTCATCCACTCATTTACTGTCACATTACTGTGTGTTTTTGCCTTTTACATTGTTTGTTGCATAGAAACAAAAGAAACATGCATGTGCCTCAAACACCATACAAGATTCCACATTTTTACAGGCTCTGTATCAGAATCAGCTCATTAGTATAATAACTAACCTGTGATGTGCAGCTGCACTACTACCAGAGCTGCTGTTCTAGAAAACTAATCAACCCCTTGGGATTTGGGAAGTTCAGCAGTGTGAGGTATAAATCATCATAATCAACACTCAATCAGTGCTGAAGGAAACATGATTTGAGCATTTTGTGTACAGAAATCTCCAGTGTCCTGTGTGAATGAAACAAAATGGTGGTTAATAAACAGCCGTGTGTGTGTGTGTGTGTGTGTGTGTGTGTGTGTGTGTGTGTGTGTGTGTGTGTGTGTGTGTGGGGAATACTAAATCCCAGGTGAGAAATTAGTAAGAATGAGGTTGGAAGTGTTTTTTTTTATTTTATTTTTTTTTAATCTTTAAACAAACAACGTCCATGAAATTATTTGAACCCTGAACTTCACTCCATATGAGGAGTCTGTGCTGATAAGTAATGAGCTTCTGCATTAGCAGTTTATTGTTAGAGTTTCTTAGGTTACTGAGGTATCAGTTTTGTAGTTATATAAGTTAGTGAGTAAAGAAGTTACTGAGTTATTGACCTACAGTGCATCAGTGTTCACAGCACTTCGCTTTTTCTGCATTTTGTTATGTTACATCTCTGGAGGGATCTGAAACTGGCTGTGCACTGACGCTCCCCATCGAACCTGATGGAGCTTGAGAGGTTCTGCAAAGAAGAATGGGAGAAACTGCACAAAAAATATGTAAAGTTGTAGCATCAAACTCAAAAAGACTTGAGGCTGTAATTGGTGCCAAAGGAGCTTCAACAAAGTGTTGAGCAAAGGCTGTGAATATTTTTTAAATATTTATTTAAATAGAAAGATGGAAACAGTAATTTGGAAAAAAATAATAGAAAGAAGGCAGGAGAGAGAAAGGGAAAGAAAGGGTATATTGATGGAAAGAAATTGAATATTTTTTTCTTGTTTTTTTATTTTTAATAAAATTGCAAACAAACTTCTTTCCCATTGACATTATGGTGTTTTGTTTGTAGAATTTTGAGGAAAATAATGAATTTAATACATTTTGGAATAAAGCTGTAACAACTAAAAGTGGAAAAAGTGAAGCTCTGTGATTAAATTGTTATTAAATTACTACAATATTGAGCTACTGGGTAAGTGAGTTATTGAATTACTGAGTTATTGAGCTTATAATTTACTGAGTTATTGAGTCATTGATCTACTCTGCTATTGAATTGCAAAGATAGTGAGAAATTGATTTACTGAGTTAGTAAGTTACTGGGTTATTGAGTTAATGATTTACTTATTTACTGCATTATTGATTTATTGAGTTACTAAATTACTGAGTTACTGAGTTTCTGCACTGTTTAGTCAGTGGATTAATTAATAAGTAAATTGCTTGTTTACTGAGTTAATTATTGGTCTGCTGAGTTGCTGTACCTGTTGTTTTTGCAGTGCGTCGGTGTGACCACAGAGGGCGCTGTGATCCTTCTCATTCACTGGCACTCTCACTGCAGTGAAACATACACACTTATTATGCACACCTGTGATTATTTACACACACACACACACACACACACACACACACACATTGCATTACGTTAATGTAAAATATATTGTATACAGAGAGACAGAAGGTGTTCCTGGATATTATGAAAGACAGACAGTAAGTGGTAGAAACGAGAGAGATCAATAAAGAGAGAAATGGGGGCTGAAAGACAGATGAAATATGAGAGACAGAATAGGATTTATAGAGACGTATAGAAAGAGCAAAATAGACTGTGTGTGTGTGTGAGTGTGTGTGTGTGTGTAAGAGAGCGAGCGAGAGAGAGAGAGAGAGAGAGAGAGAGAGAGCGAAGTATTGGGGATCTTCAGTGTGGTGTCTCCCTCCTCCTCCTTCCATCCCTCGTTCCCTCTCTGCCTCTTGCTTCTACCCGTGAACCTCGGTGCAGTGTGTGTGTGTGTGTGTGTGTGTGTGTGTGTGTGCGCGTGCGCCTGTCTGACTGTGAGTGTGTGTGTGTGTGTTTGTGTGCGCTGCTTTTCGTGTGTGGCGTTCTCTCGTGCTCTCCGTGCGTGCCCGCTCTCCACGAGCGCACTTTTCTGTGCACGCGCGCGCACGGTCGTGTCTATTTTCCAGTGGATTGTAGTTTTTTTTTTCCCCCCCTTCGCGCGCGTCTGTTTTTGTCTCTGTTACCGCGTGTCTGTGGATGCTCGCGCGCGAGGAGGATGGCGCTGCTGGCGCTCGGCGTGTCGGTGCTGTGGCTCGCGCTCCTCCACCCGGCTCCGGCGCGCGCCGACTCAATCATCCACATCGGTAGGGCTCTGTTTGTGTGTTTGTGTGTGTGTGTGTGTGTGTGTGTGTGTGTTCGCATATTTGTGCATATTAAAAAAAGTTGTTTTTTCTTCTTCTTGACAGTGAAATATCAATGCAGTTAAAATGATGCGCACCGAACTGACGGCGCTTCTACTCTTTGTGTGTGTGTGTGTGTGTGCGTGTGTTAATACCTTCGACGTGACACACACACACACACACACACACACACACACACAGAGGAACTTAGTCTACTTCTCTGAAATAGAAGCGCATGAGTAAAGCACGCGCTTGTGTAGATGAACACGGGCGGTCGGTTTGGCGCGCGCGCGTCTTCCGCAGAGCCGGTACCGAGCTCGTGTGTGCTGATGCGGAAAGTTTGGGGTCGCTGCTGTTAGCTGAGAGGTGTTGGAGATGATGGAGATGTTTATAGTTGGTCTTTGAGATGTTGGAGATGATAAAGATGATGTTAAAGATGTGTGATATTTTAATGAATCGAAATGTTAAAATAAATCCTACATTTATACGCAATATTCAGCTGCACGTGCATGATCTGGTTTAATCTGTGATTTCTGCCCGAGCGTTTACTCTGAACTGAACGTGAGGGAAATGGTAATAAGGTATAACGCCGCTGTGTGTCATAAAGTCGGTAACAGGTGTGTGTGTGTGTGTGTGTGTGTGTGTGTGTGTGTGAGAGAGAGAGAGAGAGAGAGAGAGAAAAGCTAAAGCTTTATTAACTAATTATCCAAAATGCGCCAGTGTTCACTTACTGCAGAGCACACACACACACACACACACACACACACACACACACACACACACACACACACACACACCATCTTCATAAAGGCGATTCAAAACAATAACACATGAGACATCGAGACTCTCTCTCTCTCTCTCTCTCTCTCTCACACACACACACACACACACACACACACACACACACAGACTCAGGCCTGTATATAAATGTAAAGGTATTTAAATCTAATTCAGCTGAACACTGTGGGAGCAAAAGTAAGAACACTGTGTGTGTGTGTGTGTGTGTGTGTGTGTGTGTGTGTGTGAGGTCTAACAGACATACATGAAATTGTGATAGTTCTGTTGCAAATCTGTTGAAGTCAATGTCTGTCTGAAATCTGGAACCAATAAACATCTTATCAGCAGTTTATATCTCGAAGTAAAGCTTCTGCTGAAGTTTCCTCTTGATAGTGGGCTTGGACCTCCTGGAGAAAGCTCTTCGTCTGTTCAGCTGTTGTTTTTCTGTATTCTTCTGGTGTTTTGTAGCTCTGAATGTTTAAGAAATGTCCCAGATTTGTTGTTGTTTAATTGATGGGTTTGTTCTGGTTTTCCAGTTGAAGAAATGTTTGATCTTTATGGCCAATTACATTTAATCTCTTAAAAAAAGGCTGGTTGGGAGATCTCTGGTTCCTTGGTTCCATTGTTTCCTTGTTCTTTCATTCCCCAGTTTTCCAGTTCCTTGGTTCCTTAGTTTCCTGGTTCTCTAGTTCCACAGTTCCATGGTTCTTTGGTTTCCTTAGTTCTTCTGTTCCCCAGTTTCTTGTTTTTTAGTTCCATGTTGCCCAGTTTTCAGGATCTGCTGATTCCTAGTTTCTTGGTGTTACTTCCCTGATTCTGGTGTCTTTCTTACCCAGTTGCTGAGTTCCCCAGTTTGCCAGTTTCTTAGTACTTCAGTTTCCCATGTCTTTATTTCCTCAGTTCCCTGGTCTCTAATAAAAACCAGTACTTTGAATTCTTATTAATTATTTTAATTTGAATTCCACTACATTATAATCAACAAAAACTCAATCACACAATCATCAGTTTTTACATATTTATAAACCTGACTGTATATTAGGGGAAGAAGATATAGAGAGAGAGAGAGAGAGAGAGAGATGGTGCAGAGACAACAAAGAGATGGAGAGAGGCCGGTATAGAACAGTAAAGGTGCAGTCCTTCAAACGAACAAAAAGAGTAAGGGATTAAAGACAGAATGCAGAGATGGGAATGAATGTGGAAATAAAAAGGGATGAGGTCAGAGAGAGAGGGAGAGAGAGAGGGAGAGAGAATGGTAGACATTAACTGTATTGAATTAAAAAGAAAGATGTAAACAGAGTAATTTGGAAAAGAAGAAAAAAAAGAAGGCAGGAGGGAGAAAGGAAAAGAAAAAGGTATATTGATGGATAGAAATTGTGTGTGTGTGAGAGAAAAGAGAGAGAGAGAGAGAGAGAGAGGATGATTGATTGATTGAGAACAGTGCCTCAGTTGAAACACTCCTGTGTCTTTGGTTTGGTTTACACACACACACACACACACACACACACACACACACACACACACACTGTTTTCCTTTCTCTTTCTCTCTCTCTCTCTCTCTCTCTCTCTCTCACTCACTCACACACACACACACACACACACACACACTGCTTTTCTTTATTTCTCTCTCTCTCTCTTTCTCACTCACACACTCACACACACACACTCACACACACACACACACACACACACTGCTTTTCTTTATTTCTCTCTCTCACTCTTTCTCACTCACTCACACACACACACACACACACACACACACACACACACACACACACACACACACACACACCTAACACACACACACACAGTTTTCTTTATTTCTCTCTCTCTCACTCTCTCACACACACACACACACACACACACACACACACACACACGCAAACATACATACACACACCGTTTTTCTCTCTCTCTGATTGTATAAAGACTTCTCTTTGGAGCTACAAACACACCAAGTGACCACAACACACTCCTCTAAACTCCTCCAAACTCCAGCACTGAGATCCTGTTAACATTTTTAGGCTAAAAAAACACTTTCTATCTGAAATCAAACTCTGTTTTGAAATCTATGATTGGACAAACACACACTTTTCCTTTTTAATTTCAGCAAAATCCTTTAAAAAAGCATTAAGTCCCACCTTTGATGTTCGATTGACAGACTTTTGATAGACTTTGGACAGTAAAAGTATTTCATTAGTGTGTTGTTCATTCGGTGGCACGTGAATGTGCAAACGTGTGCATGAGGAGATTCTCGGATATTGCTATTGATTTTTCAGTGTGGCCGACTGGGGCCAGGTTTGACACTTCGAGATGAAATGCTAAAAGGACGGTTGATTTTGGCACATGCGAGTGTGAAAAATTGAGTTGTGCATCACTTTTACATCCCAGTTCTGCTCAGGTTACACTGGAGTCCAAGAAGATCGTAGAGGAACAAAAGGCTTAGCAGTTGGCATTGTAGTACATACTGAGCTATAATGAAATGCATTAGCTAGGAGACATTTCCGTCTAAAATGTTCTTCTTGCTTTGTGTGTGTGTGTGTGTGTGTGTGTGTGTGTGTGTGTGTTCATGTCTGTTTATGGAGACCTTCAGAAGATCAGCATGTTACCAGAGCCAGACGTTCCCCTGTGAGCCTGCAGGTTGAACAAGAAAGGAGCATTAGTAAGCAGTAAATCATCACAATAGCATATTCAGCATTTCTCTGTTCAGCTCACAGCTCATCTAGATGAAACTCCAGCCAGAAAACAGAACTGCATTCATGAGCTCGAACCCGTCTCTGAGCTCCACAATCCCCAGTCAGGAATATATATTTTTTAAATCACTAAGGAATTAGGAGCATATATTGATATCATTGCATGGAGATCCAGAAACTAGAAATGCATCCTCATGTCTTCCTGAATATCTCCCACATCACACGATGTGTATGAAACACATGAAGATATCATTCTCTTTCCCAGCATCTCTTTCTTTCTCTCCAGTGTTTGTTCGGCTTTTTCTCATCTCGAGATTATTGCGACTCTCTTCCCTGTGTGCCACTTAAACCTCTGCAACTGATCCTGAATGCAGCTGCACGGCTTGTTTTCAGTCTCCTCATTCCTGACTTCCTCTCCTTTTGCTTCCTGTAGCTGCTCGGATCTCAGACGTCGAACCTGAAATGGTCCCTCACCCACCTCTTATTAAAACTCGCACTGCACCAAATTCCCGTCAAGCCACAGGCACAGCTCGACAGAACTCCACTCAACCCACCTGAACTGCTTTCCTCTGAGTCACTGGGTGTCTTCAACTCTTCACCTCAAACTATCTTCTCATATTTGTGTGTGTTTTAGCTTTGTTTTAAATTTCCATCCTTAGTAATGATTAGTGGGAGCTATGACAAAAATATCATATTACGAAGGTGCTGATGTCCTCAGTGCCAATAACAGTGGTGTCCTTAATGCTCAACATTACAGCTGTCCCAGATCTAATAATTGCAATGTCCTTCATCTGATGGTCCTTGTTGAATGGTTGCACTGTCCTCTATGCTAAATGGTGTCACTGTTCTTGGTCTAGACGGTGCCACTGTCCTTGGTGCTGAATTGTAGCACTGTCACGAGTGCCATCGGTGCCGATGCCCTCTGTGAACTCAAGTTATCACAAACCAAACAAATGCAGGTGTTACTGGGAAGTGGTGGTAGTGATGGAGGTGTGTGTGTGTGGTGGTGGTTGGGGTGGGTTGATGGTAAAGTCACTTATTTTGCTGCAGAATATTATTCTCATCAGGGACAAACATACTTACAAAGAACATATTTATGTTTAATCACCACATTATCTGTGTAAAGCTGCTTTGAGACAATGTTCATTGTTAAAAGCGCTATACAAATAAAAATGAATTGAACTGAATTGAATTATTTATCTATTTACTGAAACAAGTATTTGCTTTAATCACATAAAAATATTTTCTATTTTCCATTTATTTGACTGTATTTATGCAATTATTTGTTAAATCCAAACCTATTACTGTATTTCTCATGCTTTTATACTTTGACTTTTAGTCTTTGTTTTTGTTTGGGTCTGTTTGTTTTGTTATTGATGCTGATGCTTTGGCAGTGGTGTAAACAATTGTAGCAATAAAATCATTTAATAATACATATATTTAGTATATTTAATATACTTTTGTGCTTGTGGTGGTGCTGTGTTCTGTGTCGTTGGTGCGGATGATGACCCTGTCCATGGTGCTGATCAAATAAAAATTTTATTTGCTACATACACATTTATACAGAGTAGGACATGTAGTGAAATGCATTTTTTTTTTTATGGCTGTCCTACATGTAAATAGAAATAGAATATATAAAAATTTAATAAATAAAAAGATAGATATATAAGGTATTAAGGTACTTTTATAAAAGTATAAGGTATAACTAAGTATAAAATATGGATATATATATATATATATATATATATATATATATATATATATATATATATATATATATATATATGGATGGATATATATATGGATATGGATATTTATATGACAGATATTGAAAGCAGTCCAAACTCTAAATTAAACTCTGAATGGCCTGTGGGGAGAAGCTCCTCCTCGTTCTCTCTCTGTTTGCTTTCAAAGATTGGAAGCACTTTCTTAAATGCAACAGAAAAAGGAGTCCATTGTTGGGATGGCTAAGATCATTCACAATCTTCCTGGCCCTGGTCCAGCACCGCATGCTGTAGATGTCCTGCACGTCGGGAGCTCAGTGTGGATAGTACACTCAGCTGACCGCACCACCCTCTGGAGAGTTTGCCTGTTTTGCATGGTGCTGTTCCCAAACCAGGAAGTGATGTTACCTATCAGGAAGCTCTCAATGGTGCAGGTGTAAAAAGTCCTTAGCACCTGAGAGGGAAGTTTAAAGTCCCTTAAGCACCTCAGATAGGACAGACGCTGCCAGGCTTCTTCACCAGGGTGTTGATGCGACAGGACTAAGACAAATCCTGCATAATGTGAACACCTAGATTCCGGGGAACTGTCCACTCTCTCCACTTGGGTCCCATTGATGTTTGGAGGTTGGTATGACCGCTCTTGCTTTGTGCTGAAGTTCACTATTAACTCCTTAATCTTGCTGACATTTAAGAGAAGATTGTTCTCCTGGTACCATCTCTCCAGGTTTTTAATCTCCTGTAGGTAGGCCACCTTATCGTTGTTGGAGATAAGGCCCACCACAACAGTGTCGTCATCAAATGGCAGGATTAATAATCCTGCAGTTGGAATTGGCCACACAGTCTTATGTGTAGGGGGCTCAGAACACAACCCTGAGGAGCTCCAGTGCTGAGGGTGAGGGGGAGGAGGTGTGTTTGCCCACCCATTTGGTTTGCGTCTGATTGTGGAGGGAATTATGGTGTAAAATGGTGAAATGTAGTCCACAAACAGCATTTTCACATAGTTCTCTTTCCTCTAGTCCAGGTGGCTCATTGTTGTGTGGAGAAGATGTGTAATGTCAGTAAGTGAACTGTATTTGATCCAAAGTGTCTAATAGTGCTTCCTGTTTTAGCCTTTTTTTTGTATACAGGCATGAGGAAGATGGCAGCACGTGCAGATTTCTTAAATGGTGGACATGATTGTACCTTGTGGCTGTTCTTAAATGGTGTGTAGCAGTGGTCCAGTCTCCTTTCACCCCTGGTGATGCAGGTAATGTGCTGATAAAAGTTTGGCACTGTGTGCTTGATTTCGGCAATGTTAAAGTCCCTCGTCATTAATGCAGAGTCCTGATTCTGTGCCTCATGTAGGTATCATATTGCAGTGTCCGTGTCTGTTTGGGGTGAAATATAAATTCCGCTGACTATAATCGAGTGGAATTTCCGAGGGTACATGTTAGGGTTGTCCTAGATGCAGAATGTTCATTGTGTTCAATGGTGATGCTGTGCTTGGTGCTGACACTTGCAGGTCTGTCCTTGGTTTTGGTTGTAGCTGTGTTCTTTGCGCTGATATGCGCATTGTCCTTGGTGCTGATTGTAGTTCTGCCCTTGGTTCTGATTGTAGCCCCTCTCCTTGGTGCTGATTGTGGTGCTGTCATTGGCTCTGATTTAAACCCTGTCCTTGGTGCAGTTTATACCACTGTCCTTGGTTTTGATTTTAACCCTGACCTTGGTGCTGATTATGGTGCTGTCCTTGGTTCTGATTTTAGCCCTGTTCTTGGTACTGTTGTTGGTGCTGTTTTGTTCTGATTGTTGTCCTGTCATTAAAGTGTACTGTGGTGCTGCTCTTAGTTCAGATTGTAGCCCTATCTTTGATGCTAACTATAGTGTATAGGTATCATATTCCTCTTTTGGTGCTGACTGTGGTGCCGACAGTGGTGCTGTTCTTGGTTCTGATTGTGGCTTTGTCCTTGGTGCTGATGATGACCCTATCCTAAGTGCTGATTTTAATGTTTAATGTCATCCTTGTGATAAAAGTGCCATTGTCTTTAGGTTTAATTGTGGAACTTATAATAGTAGCACTGTCCATGGTTCTAATAATAAGCACTTTTGTATGCTGCTCTGGACAAGGGCGTCTGCTAAATGCCGCAAATGTAAATGTAATAATAGTGTTGTATCTACATTTACATATATGGCATTTGGCAGATGTCCTTATTTAAAGTATCTCATTTATACAACTTGAGGGTGGTAAGGGCCTTGCCCAAGGGCCCAGCAGTGGTAGCTTTGTGGTGCTGGGATTGGAACTTATAACCTTTCGATCAGAAGTCAAACACTTTAACCATTAAGCTTCCACTGTCCAAACACAAAGAAGTCTCTAGTGCTATTGGCAGAGCTCTTTTTATTTATTATTTGTTTTTGATATCTATATAACAATAAAAATGAACAAAAATATTTGCATGAGCAGCACATATTCCAGAATTAAAGTAAATTCGGCAGTGAGGTGTTATCTTTTCGCTGTGAAGATGGAAAGGGTCTACATTATTAAAGAAGAGTGTATTTATTTCATATTGTACTGTACAAGTAAATCAATCAGGAACAATCAGAGTCCCAGAGACAAGACATCAGTGAGAAACGGAAGTGAGAAGCGATTGATAAGTTTTCATTTGATTGCTTATTTTATTTTGCAGGTGCGATCTTTGAACAGGACGCTGTTCGGGACTCGGAGGTGTTCCAGCTGGCCATTTCTGATCTGAGTCTGAGCGATGACATCCTGCAGAATGAACGAGTCACACACTCCATCAAACTCATCGAACCAGACAACCCGTTTCAGGCCGTGCAGGAAGGTGAGTGAGAAACGCTCTATCATCCATTAAGCAGGTCTGAGATTGTGTGTGTGTGTGTGTGTGTGTGTGTGTGTGTGAGTATCCAAGTATTTTAAAGGTAATTTTAAGAGAATTTAAGAGTTTCTTTTGCTGACTGAATAGCATGATGCAGAACCTGACAGCTGCTTGGAGTGAAATATGGGTGAAAAAAACTTTCATTTAGCCATATTTTGCCTTTTCTACTACATTTCAGGAAGAAATTTTAACTTTTCTAAACTGAAATTTATATTCATCTACTATTACACAGATTGCCTTATGAACAGGTAAAACAAACCTCATTACTGCCAAAAGAAAACTAGAAAGAATGGTAGTTTTTTTGTTTCTCCATGTCAGTTTTTATCTCATCACCTTCTCATTAATATGAGCCTCACTTCAGTCAGTTCACTTTTCTCTTGGTGCTTTTGGTACAGAGCATGATTCAGGAACATGGAAAACATTTGGAGATCCAGTGATCAATCAGGATCTTTAGACAGCCTTGGTTTTGTTTTGTTTTTTCCTCCACTGCTGTGTTTGTTAAATTGGCTCTGTAGACAGTGTGCTCTTCAGGCTGTGATGATGTATGAAGATAGTAGAGTATATTACTGGAGGAAAAAAATGCATTTTCCACAGACATCAACATTATTTTCGAGGAGACAATATTAATACAGAAAATACAATTCATGATATAATAATAATAATAATAATAATAATAATAAGAAGAAGAAGAAGAAGAAGAAGAAGAAGAATTAGAATCAAATACAAGTAGAGCAACACAATGTGAGCATGTGTATGAGAGATGATGCTTTATTGTAATGTTAGTGTTGGAATACGATCCAGAGAAATGTTATGTCTGTCTGTCTGTCTGTCTGTCTGTCTGTCTGTCTGTCTGTCTGTCTGTCTGTCTGTTTCACTTAAACACAGGTCATAATAAAATAAGCCACTGTTTTGTGTGTAGTGGACAAACAACCATAAGATTATGATGTGCATCCCATTTCAGACTTAGTCCACATTTTCTGTTATAATAACCTCCACTATGGAACCGCAACGACTGGCTGAAGGTCCAAAATGCAGGACACAAGCAGAATTAAAATATAGCAGTCTTTATAAGTGCAGCAGGAATGTGAAAGTGCAGACAGTTAATAACAGTAAAAAAAAAAAGTGTGTTCTGTGAAGATGCTTCACAAGATTTTGGAATGTGTTTGTGGAGATTTATATAGATTTATTCAGCTACAAGGGTTTTAGTAAAGTCAGGTACTGTCAGATGCAATGTAGGTGAGGTGAGGAGGCCTGGGGTGCAGTCGGTGATCGCAAATGAGTTGCTCAGAAGCTTCTGATTCCATGACCTCAAATGACTGTAGAAAGAACATTACTCATAATCTTACACTCCAGTGCTCATGTTAGTTCTCACTCTCCAGTGTTCTGTAGTGTTTAAAGACTATAATCACACTCTTAAAATCACCCAAATGAGGATGAGGTTCCCTTTTTGAGTCTGGTTCCTCTCAAGGTTTCTTCCTCATAACATCTAAGGCAGTTTTTCCTTGCCACAGTCTCCACGGCTGCTCATCAGGGATAAATACACATCGCTCACCTTAACTCTTAAAATTCTGTAAAGCTGCTTTGAGACAATGTCTGTTGTGAAAAGAACAATAGAAATAAACTTGATGTAACATTCATTCCTGTTCAATAGGGTTGAAGCTCTAGAGCAGGAGGTCTTCCACTCCAACCGATGTAAGGTAGCTCTTCATGGAGACATGAAGCTCACATGCTGGAACAGGTTTGGGTCTTCTAGTTCAAGTGAAGGGAAAATTTCTTACTAAATTAAAAAAACATCCGACACACTAGCACAGGGGTATCATATGGCTGGAAAAGTCGTGTCCCAATAAATTGTTTCCGTCACCTCATTCACATAATAAAATGTTTACATCAAAAGGCTTGTGGTGGTTTTATCTCTCTACTTGATCAGGGTTGCCAGGTTTAGGATCAGGGAGGGTCAACATGACTTTCCTATCTCAGATACATCTTTGAAACCTTTTACAATGATCTTTTCTCATAAAAAAAAAAAATCTAGATTTAACACTACAGCAGTCCAGCAGATAAACTCTGAGGCGAAGTTATTTAGGGGAAGTGTGTATATACAGTAGAGGATTAGGACAGAGCCCACACCTCTGCTTTCTTTCTCGTGGAGATGAGACGTTAATTTGAGTGCGAGTTTGTGTGTTTGGCTTTGTTTCAGTCTTATTGTAGGAGATGCCAAGGATTTAAATGGGATTTGTGGAAAACATGATTGTTATTGACTTTCTCAGTCCCTGTTGCACGCACACACACACACACACACACACACACATGCACACACACACACACATATGCACATAGACATACACATACACATACACACATTTGTGTAGTGTGGACGATTTGGGAAGTTTCTTTTCCTTCTGTTCATTGAGAAAAGGGTTTGAGTTGTTGTTAATGTTGATGTTATTGACCTTTGACATTTCGACTGTGTATAAACTGACACTGCATTCTGATTGGCTAACGGTTAGTACATCTCATGGAGACAGAAAAGAGACAGATGAGTGAAGAATAAGAGATGAATGAATGACAGAGTAGAGCGTGGTTAATGCTGTGGGAGATGCTTGAAAGATGAATGTGTAATGGATTAAGAGATGGATTGAAAAACAGATGAAAGGTTGAGAAACAGACGAGTGCTGGATTGAGA
This sequence comes from Silurus meridionalis, assembly GCF_014805685.1. Lineage (NCBI taxonomy): Eukaryota > Metazoa > Chordata > Actinopteri > Siluriformes > Siluridae > Silurus > Silurus meridionalis. The sequence continues at coordinate 27,608,885 of NC_060891.1, forward strand.
AACAGATGGAAATCGATGAGAGACAAATGAGTGCTGGACTGAGAAACAGATGAGTGACAGATGAGAGGTGGAATGAAAAAAAATGAGAGATGGATGAGAGACAGATTATTGCTGGTTTGAGAAACAGATGAGAGATGGATGGGAGATAGATAAGTGCTGGAATGAGAAACAGATGACATATGGATGAAAGACAGATAAGAGATGAATTAGATACAGATAAGTGATTGAGAGACAGATGAGTAATGGATTTAGAAACAGATGAGAGACAGATAAGAGATGGATGAGAGATGGTTGAGAGACAGAAGAGTGCTGGATTGAGAAACGGATGAGAGGACTGAGAGATGGATTGGAGACAAATGAGTGATTGAGAGACAGATGAGACACAGATTAGAGCTGAATGAGAGATGGATGGTTAAAGTCACAAAGTGTCAGTTCAGTGTATGGTGTATTTTGTTCTTCACTCTGGATAAGAGCATCTGCTCAATGCCATAAATGTATTGGATGAGTGAAGAAAAGTGGAAAGGTTGATAGGTACATTGACAGAAGTGATGAAGGAGAGATGATGGACAGAAAAGTGGAAAGTGGAGATAAAGAGACAGAAGGAAGATCGAACAAACAAGAGATTGTGTTGGCAGCGCTTTAAGTAGAGGATGATGGGAGTGAAAAATTCCTCGCTTTGATCTGATATTTTATTATTACTGATGTTCAGTTCTGTTGATTTGATCATTTTTTATACTGATTAAATCTTATTTAAATCAATCTCACATTTATTTATTAATTATAATCATTTCTACAACATATTACTATAAAACCTACTACTGTTTATACTAATTATATTACTGATGATGATGTTGAAGTAAGAGAGCGATAGAGAAAAGAAAAGGATGACTTCAGTTCAACAGAAAAAGACAGAGTGAAAGAAAGAGAGATATGAGAAGTTGGAGAGAAAGACAAATGAATTGAGAAAGAGACGGAGAGACGGAGAAAGAGAACGTTACACAACTGTTTTTTATTCTTAAATGTATCTGTAATCATGACCACACACACACGCACACACACACACGCGCGCACACACAGTCACACACAAGTCTCTGTGGATGTGAGGATTGACAGCATTTAGTAGAAATAACACCTGTGCCTGTCACCCGTCAGAGGTGTGTGTGTGTGTGTGTGTTTGTGTGTGTATTAGTGTGTGTGTTTAGAGAGAGATTTAAAGGTCACCTCAGATGTGTGTGATGAGTTTGATGTGTTTCCACGTGTGCTAAATGTTCATTTTCTCAGCCTGCACCTGTTCTTTATTGTCTCCATGGCGATTAAAGATACATCAGAGAGATATAATTGTTTAAAGTCTGTCTGTCTGTCTTTCTGTCTGTCTGTCTGTCTGTCTATGTCCATCCGTCCGTCAGTCTGTCTGTCTGTCTGTCTGTCTGTCTGTCTGTCTGTCTGCCTGCCTGCCTGCCTGTCTGTCTGTCCGTGAGTCCATCCGTCTGTCTGTCTGTCTGCCTGTTGGTTGGTCTGTGTCTGTCTGTCTCTGTTTTCTATAGAATCGTGTGCGGTGTTTATTTCTCTGATCTTTACATGGTATTTATTTACATAATTTTTCCTCATACCCTGTAATCTCGTGTAATTTATTTCCTTGTGATTTTATTCCTTTGCCTTGTGTAAAAGTGTGTTTTTTTTAAGCTTTCCTGTAAATATATCATTAAAACTAACATCTCCCCAATAAACATCGCATTACTGTCGACATTTCTTTTAATCGCGTCACCTTTTAAAGAACCCGTGATTAAATCAGAGCGAAGCAGCAACCTGAAATACACCAAAAATGTTTTCTCACTTCGCTAAATGCAAATGGAGGAGAAATGAGGAGAAAAAGCACAGCTGAGGTCTCGCAGTGTTTCTGTGAGAATGACTCAGAAATGGCAGGATGATGAGGATGATGAGGATGATGAGGGGGAGCACGGTTCTAAATATATACAGTTTGGCCGGAGTCTCTGTGGGGAATAATATGGAAAGTATTAATACCTTTAGTGTTGCCTTTCAGCTAAAAATCCCCAACTGTAGAAGAATGTATTTATATCAAATCTAAAAATGTAATTGGAAAGTTTTCTCATGAAGTATTGATATTTAAATAAAATGAATAATCTTGGACATGAAATGGTTTTGGTCCTCAGGCCGGAGTAAATGCTGTGTAATTGGTTTCTGAGAGACCTGATAAGTAAAGCAGGAGGATTAAACTGTTTTATTTATTCAGCTCGCTCATTATTTCTTTATGATACGACCTGCAAACAAAACAATTATTAAAGCAGCCTTTACTCCTTTCAAGAAGAATAAAACATCTACGCTAAAAATATCATCACGTGGCAACAGAGGACAGGAACGAACGTTTGACTTTAGAACTGGATTTTAAAATCTTTTTTTTTATTATAAATATTTATCATAGTGGGAGGAATAAAAAATACTTGAAACTGTTGCTGAATCGTAAATGTGAAATTTTCTTGAGAAAGTGCCAGATCAATCTCAATCTCTCTCTCTCTCTCTCTCTCTCTCTCTCTCTCTCTCTCTCTCTCTCTTGCTCTCGCTCTCTTTTGTCTCTCTCTGATTTGTATAATTAGGAAAAAGGAGAAAGATAGCGTGAGCCAGAGAGGGAGTTGGAAATGGAATCAACACACAGAAAAAGAGAGGATGACAAACAGAGACACAAAAGAAGAAAAAGTCCTGTATAGAGAAAAAGAGCGAGAGAAAACAAATGTGAGAGAAAGATGACGATCAAGACAGAACAGGTGAGAGAGAGTTTTGGAAAGAGAGAAAGACTTGTACAGAGAGAGACAAAGGGAGCCAAAGAGTGAGAGATTGTGAAGACAGAAAGAGAAAAAAATGGGAAAGAAAGACATCAAGAACGAAAAAAATAACCCCAGAAAAAGTAAGAATGTCAGAGAGAGGGAGGAAGGGAGAGGCAGAGAGAGGGGGAGAGAGAGAGAGAGGAAGGGGGGGAGAGAAATATAGATATGCTTAAAGAGAAATGGAGAGGTAGAAAGTCCTATAGAGAAAAAAAGTTGCAAGTGAAGTGAAGACCCCAAGCTTCCACTAGGTTTAACATCACACATAAGCGTTCATTCATTCAATAAAAACATGAAAGACCATTTCTGAAGCTTCACAGAAAGAACACCCCTTCTCATTTAAGGAGAAAGAAAAGAATGATAGAGAGAGCGGCATGACAAATGAGAGAGAAAGGTGGAGATCGAGAAAGACTTGCACAAAGAGAGAAAGAGAGGTAAGGGAAAGAACGGGATAGAGAGAGAGAGAGAGAGAGAGAGAGAGAGAGAGAGAGAGAGAGATTTTGAAGCCGCCAGATGCCTTCAAGTCATACATTTTGCATATTTCTCTATTTGCATGTTTATAATAAAAGTATGTTGCCAGAAAAACTTCCCTCCAGTCATAATTAAATTTAAGACCATATGAAAGTCCACAGTCCATTTGAAAAAATTCACAAAGTAGTTTGAAAGCGATCCGTTGCTTTTGTCCTGGTCCTGGAGTCCTGCAGGTCCATGGCTGGATCTGAATTTCGGTTTTGTGGAAAGATCAATACTGCTCAATTTCTTCCTTCCTCCTGTGCTTAGCTCTGTTATGTTGTCCTTCACATGGGCAGCGTTTGTCCGTCTTTCTGTTCTTGTTTGAGCATTTCGGGTTCTGCTCCAGCTGCTGGAGCTTTACAGGATCGGGGACATCCCCAGAGCAGACACCACGGGGGTCACTGCTAATGATGGCGTTATTGCCTGGAGGAACTTACCCTAATTTAGATGTCAGCAATGTTAATTACAGTATGGGCATTGACATGAGAGTTAGCATTTAGTCAAGTGTTTCTGGTCTTTGATCTCTGGCTATGATTTGTCACTATACTGTGTATAGTTAATTCAGGCTCCAGCTCTCTGGTGTTCTCCTACTGCATGTTCTTTCACTGCCGATGCTCTAGCCTGGCCTTGTCACTTTCGAGCTCCTTGCCCATATCCCTTTTTCAAGCAACCACACATTTTCTCTTTGATGTTCCCACACTCAAAACATTTCAACCCTGATTGTTTTGAACCACAGAACATGCTTCACTTCAGAGTTCTTAAACTACTTCTTCTTCTTCTTCTTCTTCTTCTTCTTCTTCTTCTTCTTCTTTCGGCTGCTCCCATTAGGGGTCGCCACAGCGGATCATCCGTCTCCATACCACCCTGTCCTCTACATCTGCCTCTTTCACACCAACTACCTGCATGTCTTCCCTCACCACATCCATGAACCTCCTCCTTGGCCTTCCTCTTTTCCTCCTACCTGGTGCCTCCATCCTCAGCATTCTTCTACCAATATAATTCATGTCCCTCCTCTGCACATGTCCAAACCATCTCAATCTCGCCTCCCTCACCTTGTCACCAAAACATCCTACATCGCTGTCCCTCTAATAAACTCATTTCTAATCCTGTCCATCCTCGTCACTTCCAACGAAAACCTTAAAATCTTCAGCTCTGCTACCTCCAGCTACATCTCCTGTCTTTTACTCAATGCCACTGTCTCTAATCCAAACAACATCGCAGGTCTCACCACAGTCCTATAAACTTTCCCTTTCATTCTTGCAGATACCCTACTATCACAAATCACTCCTGTCACTCTTCTCCACCCACTCCACCCTGCCTGCACTCTATTCTTCACTTCTCTAACACACTCTCCATTACTTTGCACTGTTGACCCCAGGTACCTGAACTCCTCCACCTTTTCCAGCTCTTCTCCCTGCAACCGCATCTCTCCACTGCACTCCCTCTCATTCACACACATGTACTCTGTCTTACTCCTACTGACTTTCATTCCCCTTCTCTCCAGCGCATATCTCCACCTCTCCAGGCTCTTCTCAACCTGCTCCTACTCTCACCACAAATCACAATATCATCCGCAAACATCATAGTCAGGAGACTCCTGTCTGACCTCGTCCGTCAACCTGTCCATCACCACTGCAAACAGGAAAGGGCTCAGGGCCGATTCTTGATGCAGTCCAACCTTCACCCTGAACCAGTCTGTCGTACCTACTGCACACTTCACTGCCGTCACACTGTCCTCATACATGTCCTGCACCACCCTCACATACTTCTCTGACACACCTGACTTCCTCATACAATACCACAACTCCTCTCTTGGCACTCTGTCGTACGCTTTCTCTAAATCCATAAATACACAATGGAATTCCTTCTGTCCTTCTCTATACTTCTCCATCAACATCCTCAAAGCAAATAAGGCATCTGTGGTGCTCTTCCTCGGCATGAAACCATACTGTTGCTCACAGATGGTCACCTCTTCTCTCAGCCTGGCTTCCACTACTCTTTCCCATAACTTCATGGTGTGACTGATCAACTTAATTCCCCTGTAGTTACTGCAGGACTGCACATCTCCTTTATGCTTAAAGATCGGTACCAGCACACTTCTCCTCCATTCCTCAGGCATCTTCTCACCTTCCAAAATCCTGTTAAACAACCTGGTCAAAAACTAAACATCTCCACGCTTCTACCGGTATGTCATCTGGTCCAACCGACTTTCCACTCTTCATCCTCTTAATCGCTGCTCTCACTTCCTCCTTACTAATCCTATCTACATCCTGCTTCACCAACACCACATCGTCCAACCTTCTCTCTCTCTGATTTTCCTCATTCATCAGCTGCTCAAAATACTCCCTCCACCTTCTCAACACACTCTCCTCACTAGTCAACACATTTCCCTCTCCATCCTTTACTGCTTTAACTTGCAGCACATCCTTCCCAGCTCGGTCCCTCTGCCTGGCCAATCGGTATAAATCCTTTTCTCCTTCCTTAGTGTCCAACTTCTCCTACAGCTCCTCATATGCCTTTTCCTTGGCTTTCGCCACATCCCTCTTTACCTGCTGCTGCATCTCCTTGTACTCCTGCCTACTTCCCTCATCACTCTGTAGATCCCACTTCTGTTTTGCCAACCTCTTTCTCCTTATGCTCTCCTGCACTTCCTTATTCCACCACCACGTCTCCTTGTCTTGCTTTCTATTTCCAGATGTCACACCAAGTACTTTTCTAGCTGCACTCCTGCAGTAGTTGCCCAATCATCCAACACCTCTTCAACACCACTGAGCCTCTGTCTGACCTCTTCCCTGTACCTCACACTACACTCTTCCTCCTTCAGTTTCCACCATCTTATTCTTCTTTCAGTCCTCACTCTCCTCCTCTTCTTCTTCGCCTCCAAAACCATCCTACAGACCACCATCCGATGCTGTCCAGCCACACTGTCCCCTGCCAACACCTTACAGTCTCCAATCTCCTTCAGGTTGCATCTCCTGCATAGCACATAGTCCACCTGTGTGCACCTTCCTCCACTCTTATACGTCACCCTATGATCCTCCTTCTTCTTAAAATAAGTGTTCACCACTGCCATTTCCATCCTTTTAGCAAAATCTACCACCATCTGCCCTTCCACATTCCTCTCCTTAAAACCATTCCAACCCATCACCTCCTCATCACCTCTGTTCCCTTCACCTACATGCCCATTAAAGTCTGCCCCAATCACCAATCTTTCATTCCTAGGTACACCATCTACCACTTCATCTAATTCACTCCAGAATTTTTCCTTCTCCTCCATCTCACAGCCAACTTGTGGAGCATAGGCACTGATAACATTTATCATCATCCTTTCAACTTCCACCTTCACGATCATCACCCTATCAGAAACTCTCTTCACCTCCACTACACTCTTACTGTACTCTTCCTTCAGAATCACCCCTACACCATTTCTCTTTCCATCCACACCATGATAGAACAGTTTAAACACCTCCAATGTTCCTGGCCTTACTCCCTTTCCACTTGGTCTCCTGAACACACAGCATATCTACCTTTCTCCTCTCCATCATATCAGCTACCTCTCTTCCTTTACCCGTCATAGTACCAACATTTAAAGTACCAACCCGAACCTCCACTTTCCTACACTGCTCCTTTTCCTGCCGTCTCTGTAGACGTTTTACTCCTCTACTTCTCCTCCTTCAGCCAACAGTAGCCCAATTTCCACCGGTACCCTGTTGGCTAACGATACCTGTGGCGGTCGTTGTTAACCTGGACCTCGACCAATGAAATTCTCATTTGTGATCCGCATATTTGATGGCACATGTTTTTACGCTGGATGCCCTTCCTAACGCAACCCTCCCCATTTACCCGGGCTTGGGACCGGCACTAAGAATGGACTGGCTTGTGCATCCATAATGGCTGGGTTAGAGTTCTTAAACTTCATGAGTGGAATTGTTTGCCTGGAAATGGTGAACTTTGTGAAGCAGGTGACCTTTTTTTCTTGAAGAACATCTTCAGACACCTCTGTAGGAGGGACCTGGATTCTGCTTCCTTTCACCTATGTTCCATTCCCAATCAGAATCTCGATGAGGGGTTTTTCTTTTTAAGAGCAACACCACTAGTTTATTCGTTCAGTGTAGATGTTTTTGGCATCCAACCAGCTCTCTCGTTGCTAACAACCCCATCTCCCCACTGGCCTCAGAGCCCATCGCATTCTCCAATTCTTAGGTACGTGATAGAACTCAAAAGCAGATAAAAAAAAACCCAATATTGATCCAAAAGAACAGAAAAAAGCAAACAGGCACAATAATATTTCATAACTGTTCTTTTTACTCTAAATCTTCTGCAATTACTTTACAAAGCATAAACCTCCAAGTGAGCTGAAACCTGACAGGATTCTTGCAACCTATGAGTCATCTTAACAATGCCATTTCAACTTTGAGTCTGGTTTTAACTGATGCTGTGAGCGTTTTTTTATGCAGCCTACTACATCTAGTGTGTGTTTCCTTTTATTGTAAGCCAGACAGCGAGGTTCATATGAACTGTTATAACATTAAGCAAAACAACTGATTTTTGCTTTAAGAACATAGCCGTGGATGTACAGGACTCCAGACTCTCAGTACCAGAATCTGAGCAGTGAGAACGTCATTGAAACAGGTGATCTCCACTTTCCTAATTGCCAAAGAAGAGACACTCTGTACCTCCAGAGAGGTTGATGTCTGTCTTTCACTATCCACCACTTTTTTATGGGTTATTTACATTGCGTTTATGATATTTGTCAGACACTTCTCATTCAGAGCAACTCTAAAGTCTCCATCAGTAAACACATCTTAAAACTAGTTTGCTAACTCATAAACTATGACCACCATCAGTCTAAAAGCTCTTTTAGGGGGAAGAAGTTTGGCTTTCATTTTGCCTTAAAATTTTTTTAAGTGCTCTTATAAAATTTAACACATTTTGAAGAATTATACAGTGGTATCAAAAGGTTTCAAAATTAGTTTTGCAACACTCCAACAGATGGCAGCACGGGGCTGCATGCACAGTCACAGGGAGCACCGACCTTCGTATGTCAGCGTGCCAAAAGACACGTCCTGTGTACATCGGGAGCCATGCAACTGGTGCTATTCTGACCATGTCCTCACTACATCACCGAGATCTCCTCACATGTGAGTTTTTCACTTGAAACAACATGATCTCACTTCCGTACCCACCAAACTCGCCAGATTTGGCTCCTGCAGACTTCGCCCTCTTACCGAAGATGAAAGGTCACCGTTTTTAGTGGTGGACAAAGAACACACACCATGAGGTTGAAGTAGAGATACACTCTGTAAAATATGACTTCAGTAAAAGTGTCCCTTTAAACTTTCACTTGAGTAAAAATACAAAAGTATTTGCCAATAAAATTTACTTAAGTATCCAAAGTACTGCAATTTATTACGGCTATAATGTTTCTGTTACAGTATCATTTTTGTCACAAGACTCTTTACTTAATCAAAAAGACTTGTAGTTGCTCGTAGCACACTGATCTATTAATAGAATGATATTAATGAGCCACACACTGATTGAAAGCTATTAAAATTATCCCAAAACCCCTCTCTAAATGTTCTGCTTGCTGTTGAACTGGAGCTGAACTGTATGTTGGTGATCAGTAGATACACCAAGCTCCAATTAAATTAAGTTAAAAACACATCGTGTGCTCATCTCTGATTGGTGACTCGCTGAGTGTTTAACCAGTTATGTTTTTATCCTCATTAATAAAAAGAAATGAGTAAAATATTTAACTTTGAAATGTAGTGAAGTTAAAGGAAAAGTCTCCTCAAATGGAAATAGTTCAGTAAAGTATTACATACAGATACATGAAAAAGCTACTTAAGTACAGTAATACATGACATTGACTTCATTACATGACACCGTTTTAGAGATCCGGCGCAAATCGCAGAAGGTTTTGGATACTATTCGATTAAAATAGTTCCAGGACACGTTTTAGAAATGTCAGGAACTCTGGGAGCTCTGAACAATTTTAAAGGGGATAGTGTGTGAATGTAGAAAAATAAAGCACTTTCTTGTAAAACAAAGCTCGTCTTGAAACTTTTTAATAACCACCTCATACATCATCATTGTTCAAACACTGTAATTTGAAGATTGCTAGTGAACTAAATGTTTAGACATTTAGGGGTACCATCACTCAGGTCCTATTCCTTCATTTTATGCTAAGAGATAGTGAAAACAGCCAATCAGTGCTAGAGGATTAGAGAGAACATAGTCCAGTGCAGAGTGTGAGATAAATGCTTTGAAATGTGGGTGCTTTTGAATGTGGGTCTTTGTAAGCCAGCACTAGTGTTTGCAGGCAGCTACAGGAAGCTAGCAGAGTAAAAGAATGAATGAGTTTGGTGTGGGAACAGTGAGTAAAAATTAGTTAGTTGTAAACAGACCTACAGCAGCTTTGTGGGGAAGCATCTAGCATCTGCAAACCTAATTATTGTGACTCCTTTAGTCTCGCCAAATAGCTTCAGAGCAGAACCTTGATATTGGTTTCATTAAGGGGATTTTTAAATACGGTTAGTAGAGCATGTTTCTCTGACTGGAATGCCTGCTTAAAACAGAAGAGCAGAGCTAAGACCAACTCTCCAAACATCAGACTGTAACTCTAACCCACCTGGACACCAATCTGAGTACTCGTTTCACCTGCCATCTTACATTTACGGCTTTTAGCAAACGCTCTTCTCCAGAGCAATGTACAAAAAGTGCTTTAAGTCTTGATTAATGAATAAACCAACACTGGTTTACTGGATTACAAACTTAAGATACTGTCAGACTCATTATAGCACCCTTTTTGTTTAACTAAAAACAAGACTAAACAAACGTTTCAGGAAGAAGTCAGTCTTCACCCATTGTTTGAAGTCATTTAGTGGAAGAGTCTTGATGTATACTTCTCTCTTACCCTGAGAGATAGTGGGACCAGCTGAACAGTGTTAGGAGATCTGAGGAGTGTGGTGCAGTGAGAAGAGTGATAGGAGATTTGAGGTAAAAGGGTGTTGTCAATATATGCAGGCATTAGTATTTTTAATCTGATGCATAAGTGCAGCATTGAGGTGGTGTGGGAGAACTTGGGCAGGTTGAACATAAGTTACGGAGTTGTATTTTGGATCATTTGCAGACAACAAATAGCGTTCAGAGGTACAGAAGAACTACAAGCAGAGAGTTGCAGTAGTCCAGTCTCGAAATGACAAGTGACTGAACAAGCACCTGATCAGCATATGTGGATAAAAACGATCAAATCTTTTTGATGTTGTAAAAAATTCAAACAGACAAGAACATGTCACATTAGCAACATGTAAGGAAAAGTACAGTTGATAGCCCATGGTTACGCCGAGGTTGTGAGAGGTGGCTGAAAGGGAGATCAGAGAGATGTGAAGAGATATCATAAGATCCTGACCATATTCCAGTTGTTACCAGACTTCAGTTCTTTGATTTTGGTCATATCTGCACAGGTGAATGATCAGTGATCAGCCTTCTTAGGTGTTTGGAAATGTTTCTGCTGATGTTCAGCACTAAGGACCAGACTCTCAGGAAAGATTGTTAGAACTGTAGAATCTCACTCGGGTTCAGCATGAACAGGCAAACACCTGCCAATATTTTGACAGATGTTCTTATTTAGTGCAACAACTATCTAATTTAAACACCTGAGCAGTTGAGAGTTAAGGGACTTGCTCAACAGCCCAGCAGAAACATCTTATGTAGTATTGCTGGAGTTTGAACTCACAAGCTTACAATTATAAGTCCAACATCTGTATCATTAGCCATGTTAACCCACACCAGCCCTTTTCCATAGAGCAGTCTGTTTACTGTCTGCAGTTGAAATGTATTGGCCTGTAAAGACTGGTCAATTTGCAGCAGCCACAGTTAGAGAAGAAAGGTATGAATCTAGCGCTGTCCAGTCCTGAATAAGTTTACAATCCACTGGACTTTTCAAGTCAAGAGTCAAAAGCTTTTATAGTGTGTTCCCTGATCAGTGTCTCATAGGGTTCAAGAACGGTTAGATAATGCCACAGCATAGAATTGGACAGGTTGTTGGTGTGGGACAGTTGTGGAAGGACTCAAGTATACTTAGGCAACTTGGTAACCACCTTCTCCTTTCTTGTTTTGAAAGTCTGCTGTACCTAAAACCACTATTTTAGTCAGCTTTTCCCCACTGAAGACGGCCTGGAGGCCTTTGTCTCTGCTACTGTCCTCCCAGTTAACATGTGCTATAGATGCCCTGCATAATTAGGCTGAGTCAAACCTTAAACTTCATCTTGGTCTTAAAAAGAATGGTCACATCATATATACTCTATATTTCTAGAAGTTTGTGGACAACTGGTCATAAGAACGGTATGTGCTTTTTGAGCATCGAATTGTGCCTTTAGTCCCAATTTGCTCTTATAATTTTCTACACTCTTCTGGAAAGATGTTACACTAGATATTGGAGTGTGCCTGAGGACATTTGTATTCATCAGTTACAAGGGTGTTAGTAAAGTCAGGTACTGATGGAGGTGAGGAGGCCTGGGGTGCAGTCAGTGTTCACATTCATCATATTCAGTAGGGTTGAGTTCAGAGCTCTACAGCAGGCCACTCAAATTCTTTATCTCCAAAGCAAGTCAACCAGATCTTCAATGAGCTAGCTTTGTACACAGGGCATCGCCATGCTGGAACAAGTTTGCGTTTCCAAGTTCCAAAGAATGCAATATTTTATTTTGCACCATCCAAAGACATCAGATACAATTGTGTGCCACCAACTTTGTGGTAACAGTTTGATGAAGAAACACATATGGCAGGAAAGATCAGGTGTCCCAATTACCTTTGTCCATTCAAAATAATGTTTTGGTCCATTCCAGTGTAGGTAACACCAGGCTTAGCAGCTCGGTGGTTAAAATGTTTTTTTTTTTTGGAAGGTTGTGAGCTTAAATCCCAACAATGAGTACATTTTTTGCATCCCATTTACTGACAATCATTGTAGTTCTGCTCTCAGCTCTGTCCACATTTAAAATTTGTCTACAGAGTCGACATTGTTGTCTGATCCTGCATTTCATCCGGCCTGTACCGATAGACCAACTCGTCAGAGTATAACAGCTTCAACCACAGTGAAAGTTCTCTTCCTACACCAAAAGTGTAAAGTGCTTGAAATAAATAGCAATGAAAATAAAAGCTTTTTTCTGATCTAGCAATAAAGTCCTAATGGCCATGAATTCAGCTTACATAAACCAATTATGTCAGGAAAAGCATTGTACATTGGTTCAATTTGATATAAAATAGGACTGGAGGACTGATTTGTGTTGTATTGTGTGCAAACTCTGTTTATAAGGCTTTTGAAAAGATCTTATACCAAATGCATAATAGTGCTAAAGTCCTAAATCTCCTTTTCCTTAGATTTAGGACGTTAGGGATTAATGCTGTTGTATAGCTCACTTGTAGTCTTCAGTTAGGCAAGGAGCCCTTTAAATCCCAGAACAAGTCAATGTCTAAAGGGATACATGCAAGTGCTTGTAGAATTTGTTCTGCAGTCTGGTAATTCCAGGTGCACTTTGCTCTAAACAGCAGTGGCCACTTTCTGCACTTTAAAGCCTACATTTAGCATGTTGTTCTACTCCAGGGTCAGAATGTTCCAGGATCAGTTTGAGCGGTTTCCCGTGTAGCTCCACCCTGCAGGACAGGTCGCAGGACCTCTACATTTTGAGATCTGTGTAATATTCTGTAGCTGCTCTCCTCATTTCAGCTGCATCTGCTGTTATGGATCCATAAAGTCCTGTAAGATACACCATCTGGTTCGGGTTTTTTGTTTCCTAAGAGGTTGAAAATACACTGTGGGCATTCGTACTCTTAATGCTGAAGCTGTTAGAGCTGCATTGGCTTAATGAAGGAGGTACATTTTGGAAATTTCTCTCTTTCTTTTCCAGTGTCATTCCTGTTCATCAGTTGACATTCTTCTAAGATTATTTCAGTTTCAAGCTCTAAATGATTGTTTTGAATGTATACTGTGGATTTTTTTTTACATGCATTCATTTGTGGTAGTTTAGTGGTTAAGGTGTTTGCATCTGAAGGTCATGAGAGCAAATCCCAGGCACACAGAGCTGCCCTTCCTGGGCCCCTGGGCAAAGCCCTTAACCCCATAGCTGTTTAGTTGTATGAAGGAGATAATTGTAAGTCTCTCTGGATAAGAGCATCAATGCTGTAAATGTACATTTTATACTGAACACTTCATTCTGAAGCAATTTTGTATAGACACTATAATACACTAATGTGTAATCTGTCTATAATTAATGTATAGACTGTTTACTGCTGTCGGAAATCACAAGATCTAGGTGTTGCTCTGAAAAATGCCAATACGAAACACGAGTGTTTCAAAGACTGCTTTTTGTTGTTGCATTAGTGGTTTATTCTAAGTCTGGTGATCCCTAAAGACAATAATTTGTGTACTAATTTCACCTAGCATTCTGTGAGAATATTGCCAACTCAGCACTGACATAATGACAAACTCTTAGTTTAGTGTAAAGACATTACAGAAAGTCATAAGTTCAAATCCCAGTCCCACCAAGATATCCCCGCTGGCCCCTTTAGCAAGGTCCTTAAACTGCTCAGTTGTATAAATGAGGTCATTGTAAGTCACTCTAGATAAAGACAGCTTCTCTTTGACACTAAATCTCTTGCAGGAAAAAGACATCATTGTTTTTCTGTTGTATCATCACTCTCACCACTGCTATTTTGCTTTTCTCTCTGACATCAGTGATATTCAAAGACCGAAATCATATTTTTCCCATTGAAGGGACAGAACAAAAGATCAACTAAAGACCTCAGCTTTGCTAAATGGTTCTTTAAATGTTCTCTCTCTCTCTCTCTCTCTCTCTCTCTCTCTCTCTCTCTCGATTCATCATAGTTTTCTGTTCTGTGTAGTTAAACAGTGGTTGATGAAGTACACAAAGCATGTAGTTGAGTTAAAGTAGATTCACCCAGTAAAAGTGTACAAATGTATTTGCCTTCAAATGTACTTAAGTATCCAAAGTACTATGATTTATTATGGCTATAATGTTCCTATTATCATTGAGTCACTGTTCCCGCAAACTGCAACAGACTGAAAAAAGATCATCTTGTGATTCATCTTCTTGCATCCACTATATTGCCAACAGTTTGTGGACACCTGGTCATAAGTACGTGCTTTTTAAACATCTCGTTCCACGTTTAGTTTTAATTTGCTTTATATTACCTTCCACTCTTTGGGGAAGATTTTGGAGTGTGCTTGTGGACATTTGTGGACATCCACTAGATTTTGGAGTGTGCTTGTGGACATTTGTGGACATCCACTAGATTTTGGAGTGTGCTTGTGGACATTTGTGTTCATCAGCCACAAGGGTGTTGGTAAAATCAGGTACTGATGTAGGTGATGTGGGGTGCAGTCAGTGTTCACATTCATCATGTTCAGTAGTGTTGAGGTCAGAGCACTATAGCAGGAGATTTCTCTCTCAAAACCATGAAAAGCAGATCTTTATGGAGCTGGTTTTGTGCACAGGGGCATTGCCATGCTGGAAAAGGTTTCGTTTTCCAGGTTCAAGTTATAGCAAAGTTTAATTATACCGCATCCCAAGACGTCCTGTACAATTGTGTGCCTCCAGCTTTGTAGTAACGGTTTAAAGAAGGAACACATATGGCAGGAGATGTCTCTGATTACTGAGCGACACCCCCTGCTGAGTATCGTCTCTCCAGATATCTGCAAATCTGTCCTAGCACTTATTTCCTTATTTTTCTCATGTACTTGTTCCTCAGCTGTCCAGCCAGTGTATATTTCCTTGTAGTAGGTTGGTCGGTGGTCTCCAACACTCCTCCCTGACCCTGCTAGGCCTAGCATCCTTGCTATCCTGTACTTGATGAGGACAGACAGTGGGCAGACAAACTTTTGTCTTCAAAGTATCTACATTCAAAGTACCCTTTTGACCCCTTTGCTGTCATACAGCATGCATGATGTTCCATCATGTCTTACTCTAAATGAGAGATCTGGTGTGACATCATTTGAGGAACATGAGCCTTGTGTGCTCGAAGGAGATGTTGTGCTTCAGTGGGGAGTTTTTACAGTTTAACAGTTCCACATTCACACCTCTCGTTATTTCTGCCAATCGAAACCGATCCCACTCGATTTCCTGGTTTCGGATTAACAGTGGGATGTTTAACACATTGTGGTGTTGTTGTTGCTGCACCCTGCAGAGTAACAGAACAAAGCTCACCACGTACCTTTATTCCATGTTCAATCAGCCGGTGCATCCGTTCACTCTCCTTTACAACCACCTCGGCTTTGTTCGTCTGTGATGCGATATGATGTTCTCACATTTAACACCTGCTCCGCCGAGGACTCGGCTGCCGTCGCTGCACTCCGCCATAAAAGCAAGCGGGTTATTTATTTAACAAGTTGTTTGTTTTTTATATTACACGTTGTTCGTCTGGGACTGTGTTCCGGACAAGGAATTAGAGCAATGAACATTTTCTTTCATTGAGAAAGAAAAACAAAAAGATCTTTCGCTCTTGAACCGTTCTCTCGGTACGCCACTCTTACCCACCAACTCCACTGTACAGCAGATAGAGTGAGAGAAACATGGTAAAAAAAAAACAAATTACAGAAAGGAAGGGACAGATGAAGATTGAGAACATGAGATCCAGAGAGATAAATAGATTGAGAGTAAAATATGGAGATGGGCGAGAAAGAAACAGACAAGACCAAAAAAAAAATGACGAAACAGACCAGACCGAAAAATCAGGGAGCGTTGAATAGTGGTAGACAGACAGGTCAAGTCAAAAATAATTTCAAGTAGGCTTTATTGTCATTTCAACCTTATCCAGTGCAGTACACAGTGCAACAAAACAGTTTTGCTAGGACCAAGGTGCAACAAAAGGAACACAGAACTGCAAAGAACTGTAAACAAACAGCACAAAGTCAACATGAGCAACATTTATTGCAAAACAAAATGTGTGTCCTCCTGAAGTCAACAACTATCTCTTTTGGTCTGTTTATGTTTAGAGACAGGTTGTTGGCTTTATACCAGACAGAAATAGATAGATAGACAGACTGATAGATCGACAGACAGATGGACAACCAGACAGTAACTGAAAAATGTTCGCACTTAAACACTCCACTGTAAATAAATCTAAATCAGAACTGGTGGAACAGAAGGTGGACATATGGATGAAAAAAACGTTTTCATAACTTAATACAAGGTAATAACACAAAACCTGTACTGCATATTCAAGCTGAAACCCTTAAGCAGCTGCCAGAAGACTCAGGAAACCAAATCTGACTCCATTTCAGCTCAAATGAGCGAATAACAAATCCAATTTACTGTTCATTTATTCAGCATGACTGTGGATTGTGTGAAGGTTATTCCTTTGTAATCTGGACCTACAAGCTTGTGTTCAGAGCTGAGTTAAGTGTGTAATGGCGTGGTACTGAAATTACAGACATTACTATAAATTACAGTATTCAGACTTCTGACATACCTACAGATTTAAACACTACTCAAACAGTGGCCTTGAACTGCAGCATCGTAACCTCGCCCTGAAATCAAGACCAGTGCTTCACTTTTTTTTTTTCTTTCACTCTATTAGAGTTCTGGACATCAATATGATTTTATTCAGTATCTTAGAAATGCTTACGAGGGAATTGAATTATGTTGTTGTTGTCCCTCTGTCTGAATTCAAGTCACATGTCCCTCCATCGATTGGTGGACAGACAAGAGAGAGGAATTAATATAAGGTCACAGTTCTCCCAACATGGGGCAGGTCAGTGTCTGTAAATCCTTTAACACTTTAGTATTTATATACAGTCAGAGTTTATCTCTCAGTTAAAGATAAAAAGGGGTTAAACTGGTAGACCTCTTCAGAATTTCCCTTGTTTGTTAAGCTACGGTTCGAATTCTGGAAGGGTTTGGATTGGCTCATCTCAAACATGGAGGTTTGATGCCTCAAAAATTCTACTTTTGATAAATAGTAATGTGTGTGGGAGAGCGACCGGTTTGGGCAGGTGGGGAAGGAAGAACAGTGGGGCGCTCTCCAGGCGCCCTTCTTTCACTCCCATATACTTTTCCCCCACTCACACTCACTGCACCAGAGAAAACCAATAAGACTTATTCCTAACAGGTGTGTGATTCTTATCGCTCGTCTCTACCGGCTTTGCCCTCCATTCACAAACCGCTGCTCGGCCACGCCCCCCACTGGCACAATATGGAATCAAATCAAAGAAATTGCTTGTGTGATATTGGCTTGAGTAAATAAGTGGATATTATGACCAACAGCATCTTACACCCAGGCCTTCAGTGGTGTTCCACCTGAATCAGTCCACCTCTTAAAACCATCATTACGACTCCACGTATGTAGAAACCATCAGTATTATAGAGAAGTGCAGTAGAACAGAGTGCTGCATCACAGACAAGAATCTCATACAGTGAGAATGAATGTCATAACCAAAGCAACAAACCCAATGAACACAATTCAACACGTCTCCTTTCACTGTAGCCACAACTGCACCCCCCCCCCCCCACCCCCCCCCCATCATCTCCAGGAGAACCACCGATATTTACCTCGTAATTTTCTGCATTTTCTTCTGTGCATTATGTTTTTTCTGGATATTTGTCTTACTGAACCTAATGGCCCACATCTGCATCTTACCACAAAAATTCATGCTTTTTCTGAGAATGCAGTCAAACACAATGGATTGTCATTTGCACACATTAATATATAAATATGATGATCTTTATTAATAAATGAATTTATTTTATGCAATATTACTTTTTATTTATTTATTTATTTATTTGGATAAGATTTATGGATTCATGGCAATTTTTAAGAATCAGTAAAACGTTGGAATTGTGATTGGTTGGAAGTCTGGCAGGTGTGAGTTCAGAGCCTTCAGAGGTCGTGGTCAGTTTAATCAGCACTCTAAATGAAAAAACACCTGTTACCATGGTAACACACAGTTCCACTTTCATCCAGAGTGCGCCGGTTATTGTTGATCAAAGAATTTCTGCTGTCATTTTACATAATACAAATAATATAATAAGAAGAAAATCAATACTTTTAGTCCAACAGAGCTCCCTGTCTCCACTTCACCGTTCACCATCTTTTACACAATCTCAGTCTGTAATTAGGAAGAGGATGAAAAACATTGGTGAGAAGAAAATAGAATTTTTTTTTATACAAAAAAACATTTATTTAAATTTATTTTCTGTGTGTATGTCAATATGAGCTGCCAGATGTTTAACTACAGACTTGTGTGATGTATTGAATTTTCTCTGTTGTAAGGTAATGCAGAAGATCCATGCTCCATCGACATATGCTGCATCCATTAATTTTTTAATTGGTGTTGAAAAACAAAACATGAATTATGACACCTTTCTGTTTTGATTGATTATTGAAAGCAGAAAAAAAGAAAGAAAATATTTTTATTGCTACTGAGCACAAACAAAAATTAGATGATAACATTTAATCACACAGTGTAGTCATCAAAATTTCACAAAACAATATCACCAGGGGCCCGTTCTTCCTACATCTGAGATCTTACTAAATATAAAATTGTCTTACGTCTGAGATCCAACTCCATCCGAGATCTAACTCCATCTAAGATCTAACTCCATCCGAGATCTAGCTTCATCCGAGATCTAACTCCATCCGAGATCTAACAACATCTGAGATCTAACTCCATTCATCCTTTAATTAAGATCTACAGTGGAGAAATAATGATTTGATTTCCTGATGATTTTCTAATGAAATGAACAGTCTAGAATTTTTATGGTCGATTTATTTTACAGAAAGAGAAAAAATATAAAAAAAATTATTATATATAAATTAATTTGTATTTGATCGATTGAATTAAGGATTTGATTTCGTACTAAATGATCAAGAATTCTGACTTTCACACCCCCAAATTAGTTCTGTACCTTTAAGAAGAGACCACAGTCCGAGACCACAGTCACCAAGAAAACCATTGGTAACGCACCTGAGGTCCTTCTGCTCAAAAATGTGCATGCACAGACCCATCTGAAGTTTGCCAATGAACACCTGAATGATTCAGAGAAGGCTTAGGAGAATATGATGTGATCAGATGAGACCAAAATGTAGCTTTTTGGCATTGACTCCACTCACCATCTTGGCAGAGAAATGCTGAATATGACCCCAAAAACACCATCCCCACTGACAAGCATGGAGGAGGAAACATTCTGCTTTGGGGCTGTTTCTCTGCTCAGGGTACAGGAAAACTTCACCATGTGAACAGGGCAATGCAATGTAGAATCTTGGATGAGAACCTCCTGCCCTCAGTCAGAACACTGAAGATGGCTTGTGGATTAATTTTCCAGTATGTTAATGACCCAAAAACATATGGCCAATTCAACAATCTGATGGTCCTGAAGCCCATTCCAGCCTTGTGCAGGTCTACACTCTCGTCCCTGACGTCTTTTGACAGCTCTTTGGTCTTTCCCATGGTGGTGAAGAGGTTTAAATGGAAGAGGTTGATTCTGTGATTGGTGTCTTTTGAACACATAATCAGTTGATATTAGGATCTTTTTCCTGAACTAATTTGGGTCTGTGGGAGTCAGAACTCTGCTAGTTACTACGAGATCAAATACTTATTTCAATGATCAAACACAAATTAATTTATAACCTTCTTGTTTTTTTTTTATGGATAGTTTTTATATTCTGACTCTCTGTTTAAATTAACCTACCATACAAATTCTAGACTGTTCATTTCTTTGTAAGGGGGTAAACTCACAAAATCAACAGGGGATTCAATAATTATTTCCCCCACTGTAACTACACCTGAGACCTAGCTCTCTCTAAGATCCAAACCCTTTCAAGATCTGACCCTATCTGAGATCTAACCCTGTCTGAGATCTAACTCCATCTGAGATCTAACACTATCTGAGATCTGACCCTGTCTGAGATCAAACCCTATCTGAGATCTAATTCCATCCGAGATCTGACCCTACCTGAGATGTAACTCCATCTGCTATATAACACTTTCTAAGATCTTACTCTATCCGCAATCTAACTACACCCGAGATCTATTAAACCCGAAATCTAATAAACCAGAGATCTAACTACACCCGAGATCTAACTACACCGGAGATCTAATACACCTGAGATCTAACTACACCTAAAATCTAATAAACCCAAAATCTAATAAACCAGAGATCTAACTACACCCGAGATCTAATACACCCAAGATCTAATAAACCCGAAATCTAATAAACCCGAGATCTAATACACCCGAGCTCTAACTCTATTTGAGATCTATGTCTGTATGAGGGCTAACTCCATCTGAGACCTAAATCTATATGAGGTCTAGCTGCATAGGAGATCAGATGACACATCCAGGATTATCTCCTGAGTAGTAATGCTGTTCTGGCTGGTTAGGTTCTTCACGTGTGGACGTGACTGGTATCGCACGACTCAGTTGTTTGACGTAGTTGTGTGTTTGTGTTTCTTGAAATGGCTACATACTGTATATAACTCTATACTGTATATAATACTAGAAGTGATCATTTACATTTGCGGAATTTAGCAGACGCCCTTATCCAGAGCGACGTACAAAAGTGCTTTGAGTCTCTAGTAATGAATAAATCTACACTGGTACGCAAGATTACAAACTTAATATAAATATAATTCTACAAGGCAGTGATCATAGGCAGTGCTGTGATTGGCTGGTATAACGACCAATGAGAAAGCACCGTTTTGTATTACCGTGTTTATTGTATTGCTGCGTATCATATTAACTTGTTTAATTTAATGCTAGTTTATATATTAGCCTGTTAAATGCTAGTTTATATATTAGCCTGCTTAATGCTAGTTTATATATTAGCCTGTTTAATGCTAGTTTATATATTAGCCTGTTAAATGCTAGTTTATATATTAGCCTGCTTAATGCTAGTTTATATATTAGCCTGCTTAATGCTAGTTTATATATTAGCCTGCTTAATGCTAGTTTATATATTAGCCTGTTAAATGCTATTTTGTATATTAGCCTGTTAAATGCTAGCTTATATATTTGCTTGTTTACTGCAATGTTAGTGAGCCATAAAATTAAAAAAGCATTGATGAACTCGAGACACGAACAGAGAAACCATGTAGGACATATCTCTCTCCTTACACACACACACACACACACACACACACACACACACACACACACACACACACACACACTCCCAGCTGCATTCATCTCAATTTTCTCCATCCCTTGTGTTGTTCATCAGTCATGTCATGACATACATTTGCTCCACTGCTAAAGAATAAGAGAGAGAGAGAAAGTGTGTGTGTGTGTGTGTGTGTGTGTGTGTGTGTGTGTGTGTGTGTGTGTGTGTGTGTGTGTGTGTGTGTGTGTTAGTGGTCACACTTTCTGTTTTACTTGTGCTTTTTCAGCCCTCATCAAGAATTGACCATCAGCACAGAAGAGAAAAGGGAACACACACACACACACACACACACACACACACACAGAGACAATTGCTCTATTTCTGCCATGTTTTCTGTGCGATGTAAACCTGATTGTGTGTGTGTGTGTGTGTGTGTGTGTGTGTGTGTGTGTGTGTGTGCACGTGTGATGTTTTTATGCCAGCACTGTGTGTTTACAGAAATAAAATTAAAAATGCTGAATTTACGCTCATGTTGTTAGATGTCACACTGCTGCACCTAAGGAGGACGATCGATACTTCGTTCTGGACATCTGCTGTATAAAACACTAATAAAAATGATGTTTGTGGACAAGTGAGACACCGCCTCTGTCTCAAATCACACACCACACCCTTACAAACCGTACTTTCTAGTAGAATATATAACAGTTGGGCACTTTTAGTGTGGACACCTTTTAAATCAGACGTGAACATTTTACTCCAAGCTGAAGTAATTGAGCGAGGACAAGAAGAGCATAGCAAGGAGAGTGGAATTATAAAACAGGAGGACCAGGAGACAGTATAGGATTGAAGTGGACAGGGAAAGATGAAAAGAGGAACAGAATGGAATGAGGGCAGAAATTAAAGTGTGGACAAGGACACGGGAGGACCAGACATGAGTAGAAGGTGCAGAAGAGGATATAAGATGAAAAATAGGATAGGGACAAGGACAATAATGGGCAGTATAAGACAGAAACAGTAGAGGAAAACAAAAGACAGGAACCAGAGAAGAGAAAGCAGTGGAGGCACAACCGGAGAATATACTTCAATAAAGGAGAGGGACATGACTGGACCAGACAAGGACCAGATATTAGAAAATGGGGACAATAGGATATACGATAAATAATAGGAGAAGGAAAAGGAGAAGAACAGTAATGGACCATATGAGACAGGAACAGGAGAAAAAAACAACCAAAGGAAAAAAACAGTAGTTCAAGAGAAAAGAAATGGCCAGAGTGGGATAAGGCAAGAACATGCCAGGGCCAGAGATGATGCTACAGTAAAAGACAGGGACAGGAGAGGACAACACAACACAAACCATAAAATATAAAAGAGACACCAATAAAGATCAGGCTCATGAAAGAAAAAGGCAAGAGGACATGGCAGGACCAGAGAGGATACTACAATAGAGAGAAGGTCCATGACAAGGACAGACAATGACCCGATAGGAAAAAATAATTGCAGTGCAGGTCCAAAGAAATAGACAAGATTGGGTGAAGACAAGGACATGGACATGGCAGGACTGGATAGGATAGAACAGTATGGGAAGAGGACAGGGAGTTGAGAATACCAGACAGGACAGTTTAGAGAGTACAACACATTAGAAGACAGGAGAAGGTAAGACAGGAAAGAATGCTGAACAGTTTGGTTCAGAGGACATGGGAGCATGGGTTAGTATAGCACATGAGACCACAGAAAAGGACAGGAAATCAAGAAAACAAGAACAGGAGGGAACACTACAGAAGATGTTTGGATACGTTTGTGTGGGGAAGGAAACAGGAGACAACAGGACAGAAATCGGTGTAGCGACAATAACAGAGTACAGTCTTCAGAGAGAAGAGGACAATAATAAATGGAGGCATTGACATGGCAGGAAAGGACATGGTGACAAGAGAAGACACAAGAGGAGAGGTTGGACAGAACAGGACACTGTTGGACAGGAGAGGATGAGATTAGTGATGAGCAATTAAAGACAAGAACAGGAGAGAACGCAAAACAAAAGGAAAATTAATGTTGGGACATTGTGAGGAGAGAACAGGAACAGCAGAGGACACAGTATAAAAATTACAGGACAGTGTATGGAAAGGACAAAGTCATAAGAGGGACAAAGTGTATAGGAAGGTAATGCTATGAAAATTTTTTGCCTATTCACTGTAATGCTAGTTTATGTTTTAGCCTCTTTGATTTGATGCTAATTTATGTATTAGCCTCTGTAATATAATGCTGGTTTATGCATTAGCCTCTTTGTTTTAAAGCTAGTTTATGTATAGATGTGTAGAGATGTGTGGACATCGTTGAAAAGTACAAGTAAATGGTTCTAAGGCTATGTCATTGAAAAAGAAATGTGCAGCAGTAGAAGGTTATACGATTATGGCATTGAAGAAATGTGCAAGCTGAGTAAACAAGTCTACTATATACACCTTGTGTGTCCAAACTTTTGGTCTGTACTGTGTGTGTGTATATATATATATATATATATATATATATATATATATATATATACATATATATATATATATATATATATATATATATATATATGTATATATATATATATATATATATATATATATATATATATATATATATATATATATATATATATATATATATATACACACACACACACACACACACACATTACATACACATGAATGTGAGATGTTGTGCAGAATGTACAGTAAGGACATAAAGATACACGTAGATAAAATAGTGCAGATGTACGTAAAGCACAATATGTGTGGACAATGAGGAGTATAAAAGATATACTGTGTAATTGTACAGAAGTTCTATACAGTGTTTATACAGTGATCTAGCGGTGTAGTGTAGAGTTCAGTAGTGTGATGGTGGATGGAAAACGCCGTCCCTGAACCTGCTGGTATTGGTGCGAATGTTTCTGTATCTCCTTCTTGATAGAAGGAGGTTAAACAGTTTATGACTGGGATGTGAAGAGTCTTTGATGATGTTGTGAGCTCTGCACAGACATCTGCTGTAGTAGAAACACGTTGAAATTCCTGGGGACAGATGAGCTTTCTTGAGACTCTTCAAGAAGTACAGGCGTTGTTGTGCCTTCCTAACCAGAGCTGAAGTGTTCTGGTGCCAGGACAGCTCGCAGAGATGTAAACTCCTAAGAATTTATAGCTGGAGACTCACTCTACATTAGTTCCATTGATGTTGACTGGGTCTCCTGCTGTTGGATTTCTGAAAATTCACAATGAGTTCTTTAGTCTTTGTGGCGTTGAGGGTTAGGTTGTTGGTGGCACACCATGCTGTCAGGTTTCGGTCAGTGTTGCTGATCTGGCTGACCACGGTGGTGTCATCTGCATACTTGATGAAGATGGAGTTATACAGAGGAGCACAGTCATGGGTGAACAGGGAGTAGAGAAGTGGGCTCAGAACACAGCCCTGTTCTTCAGAATGAGGGTTGAGGATACCTGGTTGCCCAACCTAACAGACTGAGGTCTGTTGGTGAGAAAGTCCAGAATCCATCTGCAAGTGGAGATGCAGATACCCAGGTCACTGAGCTTAGTGATCAGTACAGTGGAGAGGACTGTATTGAACGCAAAACTAAAGTCACTGAACAGCATTCTGATGTTGGTGTTGCTTTTATCCAGGTGGGTGAGGGCTGAATGAAGAGCTGTGGAAACTGCATCCTCTGTCGACCTGTTCGGGCAAACTGGTGTGGGTCCAGTGTAGGTGGTAGGCCCACCTGTGAGGTGATTCAGGACCAGTTTCTCAAAGCACTTCATAGTCATAGGGGTGAGTGCAACTGAGCAAAAGTCATTCAGGCATTCAGCAGCTGAGTGCTTAGGCACTGGTATGATGGTTGTGGTCTGCAGGCATGTAGGAACCGTGGCTTGGGCCAGTGACAGGTTAAAAATGAAAACCTGTGCCAGTTGTCCAGCGCATGCTCTGAGAACACGTCCCGGTATTCCAGTCCAGGCTAGCTGCCTTGCGTGTATCCACTCTGCTAAACGCTGAATAGATGTCCATTATTGAGAGTGAAAGTGGGCTGTAAGCAGTAGAAGTCTGTGGTTGAGGTGAGATGTCCTATGCCATTAACGAAACAAGCGAAAAAGTGATTGAGTTAGTCCGGTTGGATGGCACTGCTGGTTGGTTGAGCTGTAGGTTTGTAGTCCATGATAGTCTGGATGCCTTTCCACATGCGTCTGGGGTCAGAATGGTGGAAGTGCTCTTCTATGTGGAGTTTGAATGTGAGCTTGGCTCTACTGATGCCTCTTTTCAGGTTGGCCCTGGCTCCGCTGCCGGATTTAAAAGCAGCATCTCTTGCTTTCAACAGGAGACGGACTTCAGAGTCCATCCACGGCGGTAGTGACATTGTCAATGCACGTGTTGATATAGTCCAAAACAGATGATGTGTAAACGTCCACGTATTAGCCTCTTTGTTTAAATGCTACTTTATGAATTAGCCTCTAAAATCTAATGCTAGTTTATGCATTAGCCTCTTTATTTTAATGTTAGTTTATGCATTAGCTTATTTGTTTTAATGCTAGTTTGTGTTTGCCTCTTTGTTTTAATGCTAGTTTTTGTATTAGCCTCTTCGTTTTAATGCTAGTTTATGTACATGCAATGCATTAGCTTAACATGCAATGCATTAGCTTAACATGCAATGCATTAGCTTCCTTCCTGTAACGTTCGTTTGCCGTTAAGTAATGTGGTGTTTATGCTACACAGTTAAGCAGCTGCACTTTGGCTAAGATGCTCCCGAGGATAAAACTGTTAGCACAATGCTGCGGTGAATAAACGTATTAATTATTCATGTTTCTGTAAATGAGATCCGTGATGAGAGGATTAAACGGAGTGTGTCTTATTTCATTAGTATGTCAGGAACAGGCTGGCTTTATTAGCCTAGCGCTCACACACACACGCAGTGATTGTGAAGTGTAGATGAAGTGAGCTGAATCCGTCATCTCTCACTGCGACACACTGTGACAGCGACCCTCGTTTTCCTGGTGCATGCTGGGAAATTTCAGCTGGGTTTGACACGGCTGACGGGGGAGGAGACGTCAGTAAACGCTCCCTGAAAGTGCGCTATAAAGCCGAGACGTGCACTTCGAGCCATCGATCGTCCCTGTGGAGATTTATTTATCATCGGAGGAACAATACAATAAAACCATCACAACTGGGCTTCGCAGCAAATTCGCCAAACGCCTCAAGGAAAAAAAAACTTTGCCTCAAATCTGACAAACAAACAAAAAAGAATCTGAGAACAAACGTAGGGAGCGAGCGCTCTGAAAGCGATTCGGTGCGTGGGCCGAGTCTCTGCACATTATTTGATTTGTCTTGATCGGCTGTGTTCCAAATTGAGCTTTAACATCCTCCTGTGGCTTATTGAACACTGCAGGAGCTGCACTTTGAACAAAAAAGTGGTTATTGCCTGGTATAATCTACAGCAGATCACAATCTACAACTCTAAAGACGGTACCGACAGGGGTTTATGTGGTAACCATGGAAACCAGTGTAACAAATGTCGGAGTGTTTTTGAGAGCTTATAATATCCACTTTATTGACAGATATATTGGGAAACTTGATTTTTCCAGCCATTTGTGGTTGTTTTTCAAACCTGGTGTCACACAATTGTATCAGATGTACGGAAGCATTGAAATGTTCTCTAGGAGACCCAAAACTGTTCCAGCATGATGATGGTTCTGTGCACAAAGCCAGCTCCATGAAGATCTTTTTTTTACATGGGTTGGAGTGAAAGATCTTCTGCTATAGAGCTCCAAAAGTATTGAACACCTTTGGGATGAACATGAATGCTGACTGCACCCCAGGAACCTCCTCACCTTTGAAGATGAGACAAAAAAATCCAGGTGATCGTTCACACAAAGAAGAGAGGAAGCATCAGGTGAGTGGTCAGTAGGAAGAGAAAGCATTTGTTGATCATTCACAATAAAAAAAAAGAGACAAAATGACATTAAATCATTTACATTAGAAAGAGAAAAATCGTCAGGCGAACATTCACACTTATTGGGGATGAAGCATCAGGTGATTGTTTACGCTAGAAAGAGACAAAACATCTGGTAATTTTTGCACAAAAATAAAATAAAATATTCTAATTGTTATTGCTTCTTATTTTAACATACAGTGAGGAAAATAAGTATTTGAACACCCTGCTATTTTGCAAGTTCTCCCACTTAGGAATCATGGAGGGGTCTGAAATTGTCTTCGTAGGTGCATGTCCACTGTGAGAGACATAATCAAAAAAAAAAATCCAGAAATCACAATATATGATTTTTAAACTATTTATTTGTATGATACAGCTGCAAATAAGTATTTAAACACCTGTCTATCAGCTAGAATTCTGACCCTCAAAGACCTGTTAGTCTGCCTTTAAAATGTCCACCTCCACTACATTTATTATCCTAAATTAGATGCACCTGTTTGAGGTCGTTAGCTGCATAAAGACACCTGTCCACCCCATACAATCAGTAAGAATCCAACTACTAACATGGCCAAGACCAAAGAGCTGTCCAAAGACACTAGAGACAAAATTGTACACCTCCACAAGGCTGGAAAGGCTACGGGAAATTGCCAAGCAGCTTGGTGAAAAAAGGTCCACTGTTGGATCAATCATTAGAAAATGGAAGAAGCTAAACATGACTGTCAATCTCCCTCGGTTTGGGGCTCCATGCAAGATCCCACCTCGTGGGGTCTAAATGATGCTAAGGAAGGTGAGAAATCAGCCCAGAACTACACGGGAGGAGCTGGTCAATGACCTGAAAAGAGCTGGGACCACCGTTTCCAAGGTTACTGTTGGTAATACACTAAGACGTCATGGTTTGAAATCATGCATGGCACGGAAGGTTCCCCTGCTTAAACCAGCACATGTCCAGGCACGTCTTAAGTTTGCCAATGACCATTTGGATGATCCAGAGGAGTCATGGGAGAAAGTCATGTGGTCAGATGAGACCAAAATAGAACTTTTGGGTCATAATTCTACTAAACGTGTTTGGAGGAAGAAGAATGATGAGTACCATCCCAAGAACACCATCCCGAATGTGAAGCATGGGGGTGGTAGCATCATGCTTTGGGTGTGTTTTTCTGCACATGGGACAGGGCGACCGCACTGTATTAAGGAAAAGATAACTGGGGCCATGTATTGCGAGATTTTGGGGAACAACCTCCTTCCCTCAGTTAGAGCATTGAAGATGGGTCGAGGCTGGGTCTTCCAACATGACAATGACCTGAAGCACACAGCCAGGATAACCAAGGAGTGGCTCTGTAAGAAGCATATCAAGGTTCTGGTGTGGCCTAGCCAGTCTCCAGACCTAAACCCAATAGAGAATCTTTGGAGGGAGCTCAAACGCCGTGTTTCTCAGCGACAGACCAGAAACCTGACTGATCTAGAGAAGATCTGTGTGGAGAAGTGGGCCAAAATCCTTCCTGCAGTGTGTGCAAACCTGGTGAAAAACTACAGGAAACGTTTGACCTCTGTATTTGCAAACAAAGGCTACTGTACCAAATATTAACATTGACTTTCTCAGGTGTTCAAATACTTATTTGCAGCTGTATCATACAAATAAATAGTTAAAAAATCATACATTGTGATTTCTGGATTTTTTTTTTTAGATTATGTCTCTCACAGTGGACATGCACCTACGATGAAAATTTCAGACCCATCCATGATTTCTAAGTTGGAGAACTTGCAAAATAGCAGGGTGTTCAAATACCTGTTTTCCTCACTGTATATAAGATCATTATAGTAATTTTCACACTGTACATGTTTGCTATGATTGAAGCCTAAGTCCTGACTTCTTCCCCTTCAGGCATTTTATCAAACCCTGGTGTGTTGCCGTTCATTTTAATATATTTATTCAACCATTTGTTCAACTTGATTTCACATTTTATATTTTATTATTATTGTTTTACAGTGTACAGCTTATCAGGTGTTCAGAAAAAAACTTTTTAATGCTCTCAGGAGACACCTGATGACAAGGAATCCATGGTATCTGGGTGTCATTGAAACTAATATACTCATTGGCTTAATAGTGGACCAGAGTACTTTACTTTCTGAACAATTGCAGACATGAATATGCACTTACAGATTTTCAAAAGGCTGTTATCATAACCTTCACTCTTCTGGGAAGATGTTCTGCCAGATTTTCTAAAGATTTTCAGAGATTCATTCAGCCACAAGGGCATTAGTAAAGGCAGGTACTGATGCAGGTGAGGTGAAGAGATCTGGGGTGCAGTCAGTGTTCACATTCATCATGTTCCATAGGGTTTAGAGCTCTAAAGCAGGGCGACTTTTCACTCCAAACCCATGTACAGCAGATCTTCATGGAGCTGGCTTGTCATGCTGTGTCATGCTGGAACAGGCTTGGTTCTCCTAGTTCAAGTGCAGGAAAAATGCCATGGTAATGCATCCAAGATCGTTCAATACAATTGTGTGTCCAAAAAAAAATCAGGTGTCCTGTAGTATAGGGTTCAGCACCACGGTGAGCTCCTCAGTTCACACAAGAGCTTTTATATGACTGATTTTTATGTGAACTCTGCTCTGTTTCAGGCCCATCTGAAAATCTCCTCAATGTGTATAGAGACATTACAAGGAAAAATAACTCTGGGAAGCAAGCAGCAGAATGTTGAGGCCTCTAGTGAGGGAACATCTAAACGAAAATACCATGCCTTCTTTTTTTCTTTTTTCTTTTTATAAGAACACATTATCTGTTCATTCTGAATAGTTTCAGCCCTTACAGGGAGTGATAAAGCATTTAGGATGGAGCCTTAAAGTGGCTCCAGTTGTAGTAAAGACATTAAGTAGATATTAAGTGTGTTTTGGACGCAGCCTGGTGATTTTGATGTAGTGTAGAAGTCTCACACACACACACACACACACACACACACACACACACACACACACACGCGTGCACACACGCACAATTCTGAGGTTGGATTAATGAACCTCATACACAAGGTTGGATCAACCTGCTTTACTTTCCAGCACTTAAGGTAATGAACATGTGTTCACACACACACACACACACACACACACACACACACACACACACAAACAGAGTGACAGTAACAAATGAATAACTGCTGTATAATCGAAAATGTATTGATCCAGTGGCCATTAATCACATAATGGATATGTTCAGTGGTTACAAAGTTGAGATCATGCCCACCCCTTGCTTAACCTTTTGTACACACCTTGAACCCCCTTCCCTCCAACACCCAACCCCGGCCCCTCCCCACAACTATCTGTTGCCACGCTATTGCTACATTTTTGCTCTAAAAATAAAGAGATGAGAAACTACTAAAGCAGTGAATCAAAACAGTGAAACTATAACCCCATTGTTGTGACCTTGTGATTTCAGAGCCAGTTTACTAGCAATTAGCTGAGCATAAATAGTGCTGCATGAATGCTGGCTCATTTCAGCACTGGTGTAGGGACAGTTTCTAAATTTGCATATTTATGATTACTTTAAGGTCGTATTATTGAGATTGTGTTACGGAACGAAACGCCTGTTTTCTTTCATCCTGCACAGGCTTAATTACATCCCTTCACTCACACACACACACACACACACACGGCTTCAGTTAATGCAAACCTTTTAACCTTCTTTGTAACAGTAATCAGCTCTTTAATTTTGTGTTGATTTAAGTGGCGCAAAAACACAGAGTCGAGTAAACAAGTCAACGCTGGATCTAATAGGATCGATGACGATTTGACCTGGGCCACACACACACATGCACGCACACACACACACACACACATAGACACAGTGGTTTTAGCTGATTGTTCTAGTTAAAGCTGCACCTGATTACAGGATTGATCAGAGTAATTGATCAGCAGCCGATAAAGCTCATCAGGAATCTCCAGTTCCTGTAACAGGAAATTGATACTTGTTTCATCCCAAATCTTTATTCCAATTCGTTTGATCATTTCTAATGTGCTTTTTAGTGTACTTTAATAGAGTATAGTCTTCATCTCTTTTACTTATTTATAATCTTTTCAGTTTCAAGTGGAGTTTATTTATTCAGGGTTTTTTTTATATACATACTGCAGCTTTCATACACACACACACACTCACACACACACACACACACACACACACACACACACACACACACACACACAAACTAGGGTGAGGCGTCCTTCTTTCCTTAAGAGCTCTTACCATAATGGGCATAATTAACTTCAAAGTACAAACACACACACACACACACACACACACACACACACACACACACACACACACACACACACAATGATAGTGCAAATACAGCTGTACACTGTGTGATTTTATAGTGCTGCATTTAAATCTATTGAAATGTATTTCACTATTTTACAGGCTCGATCATTATCAGTTTAATGGCCCACCTATTATAATTTTTATAGGCCTCTTTATTAGAGTTTATTGGCCCACCTATTAACCTATTATAATTTTTATAGGCCCCCCTATTGAAGTTTATTGGTCCACCTATTATCATTTTCCATAGGCCCAACTATTATTATTTTTATAGGCCCACCTATTAGTTTATAGGCCCACTTATTATAATTTTTTTATAGGCCCACCTATTAGTTTATAGGCCCACCTACCATAATTTTTATAGGCCCACATATGAGTTTATTGGCCCACCTATTATAATTTTCCATAGGTCCACCTATTATCATTTTTATAGGCCCACCTATTAGTTTATAGGCCCACCTATTAGAGTTTATTAGCCCACCTATTATAATTTTACATAGGCCGACATAATATCATTTTTATTTTATACCTTTTATCATTTTCCAAAGGCCCACCTATTAGTTTATAGGCCCACTTATAATTTTTATAGGCCCACCTATTATTATTTTTTCATAGGCCCACCTATTATTTTATAGGCCCACTTATCATTTTTATAGGCCCACCTATTAGAGTTTATAGGCCCACCTATTATAATTTTTATAGGCCCACCTATTAGACTTTATTGGCCCACCCAAAGGTAGCCAAAGTCCACACATCCTTCACTTAAGTGAAAGTACAGATACTGATGTTTTAAAAGATTCTGGTAAAAGGTGAAGTTCTGACTGCACTTTTTCACTCAAGTGAAAGTAAAGAAGTTTGGGCTCTGACATGTACTTCAGTAAAAAGTAGAGATTATTACTACCTGCTTTAGTGTCACGCTGGGAACCGAACCTTAATTTTAGGGTGTCAATCAATTAAAATATTTAATCGCGGTTAATTGCATGTCATGAGTTCACTCATTATTAATCACAACATTGCACATTCTGTTCTAAAGACAGATGACCGAGATGGCAGAGAGCGCCCCCTTTCTGATTGCTTTATTTTACAAAAGCACAGCATTTGGTTGTTGTTATGAGTGTGTACCCTTTACAGATTTGAATGACTTATTGCTCTCGTCTGTACGATCAAAAAAGACTGAGTAATTTGTTTGTTTTGGTATTATGAGGAAAAAAATGCCACAAAACGCGACTGCGCGTTTGCCGACCCCAGAGGGTTAAATGTTGAATGTGAGCATCATGGTGGATTTTGGTGCTGATTTGAGGCTTGGTGCATCAATAAAACAAATGTTTACTATTTAAAAATGGTATTTCGGTATTTATTTATTATATCTGAGTAAAGAAAGGACGTCGTAAATAAACGGGTGTTGCGCTGAAGGTTTTAATTTTGGCTCTTTATATTTATATATTTATATTTTTTATAAAGACAGGCAAACTTAAATCTTGCATTAATCACATGTTAATAAAACCATTTTGACAGCATTAAATAAAATAATACAAACCAAATTAAACATTTTGTTCTCTAATGAATGTTTCCAGTCTGAAGAACCACCATATAGAACACAAGCAGAGAAAAGATGATGATGATCAGGAGATCAGGAATGTCTCTGTTCTCAGTCATGTTCTCATCACTGACTCCCTCTGTCTCATCCACGTTAACCCCAGACTTCTTACTGCCTTCTGCCTGCTCATTGTGAGCTTCATAAACTAGTCTACGTCTGTGCTGTGAGAGAGACAGGAAATGATACACTAGTGGACTGAAGAAGCTGCTCAATGACACGAAACAGTTTGATGTGCTGAAAACGGCGCAATAAGAAGAAAAATTATTGACGTCTCCAAATAGATTAAAACTAAAGTAACGAGTCTGAAAGTACAGATATTTGTGTAGTAATGTAGTGAAAGTAAAAAAAAAAAAAATAATTAATGGTGAAGTAAAATCCTGATTCCAGAAAAATCTACTTAAATACAGTAACAAAGTATTTGTACTTCGTTACTTTTCACCCCTGGACCCACCTATTCGAGTTTATTGACCCACCCATCAGAGTTTATTGGCCCACCCATTCAAATTTATAAGACCAACCAATTAGAATTTAGAAGACCACCTATTAGAGTTTATAAGACCATTTTTTATTGGCTTACCCATTATCCTGTTTATAGGCCCACCCGGAAAACGTTTGAGGATTTATAGGCTCCTCAATTAACTATTATGCCTACCCATTATCCTTGTTATAGGCCCACATATTAAAAGTTATAGTCTCACCCATTAGAGTTTATAGGCCCATCTGTTTGTGTTAGGATAAACCTGTTAATTACAGTCTAACTTATACGAGTTTATAAACACACCTATCAGAGTTCACACTTCATTACACTTACATTATATGTTCATAACAACCTTTTTACAGCATTTATTACAGCCTTAAATACATCCTTATATATAGTATTTATTACATTATTAAAGCCTTGAAACAGCCTGAAGTACAGCCTGAAATACACCCTTTATTATAGTTTTATTACAGCCTGAAATACAACATTTATTATAGTTTTATTACAGCCTGAAATACACCCTTTATTATAGTTTTATTACAGCCTGAAATACAACATTTATTATAGTTTTATTACAGCCTGAAATACACCCTTTATTATAGTTTTATTACAGCCTGAAATACAACATTTATTATAGTTTTATTACAGCATGAAATACACCCTTTATTATAGTTTTATTACAGCATGAAATACACCCTTTATTATAGTTTTATTACAGCATGAAATACACCCTTTATTATAGTTTTATTACAGCCTGAAATACACCCTTTATTATAGTTTTATTACAGCCTGAAATACAACATTTATTATAGTTTTATTACAGCATGAAATACACCCTTTATTATAGTTTTATTACAGCCTGAAATACAACATTTATTATAGTTTTATTACAGCATGAAATACACCCTTTATTATAGTTTTATTACAGCCTGAAATACAACATTTATTATAGTTTTATTACAGCATGAAATACACCCTTTATTATAGTTTTATTACAGCCTGAAATACAACCTGAAATACAACCTTCATTATAGTGTATCACAGCCTGAAATATCACCTATTACAGCCTGAAATACAGTCTGTATTATTGCATTCTTACATTTGGAATATAGTTTTACAGCCTTGAATTCTGCCTATTATAACTTAATACCACTTATTACAGTCTTATTACAATTACAGCCTTATTTCAGCTTTAAATACGACCTTATTACAGCCTAATACCACATAACACTGCCTAGTTCAGCTTATAACTTTATTAACTATTATTACAGCCTTTTGTCACCTTAAATACAAATGATTACAGCCTAATAAAGCCTTAAATACATGTTATAACGCAGTCTAGGTTTGGGCATCACAACTTGATTAAAGCCACAGAGTGGTTGATGTAAGGTGGGGTGTGTGTGTGTGTGTGTGTGTGTGTGTGTGTGTGTGTGTGTGTGTGTGTGTGAGAAACATATGGTACCCTGATAGACTTCAAATAAAGCACAAAGGCTGGAATAGCATTCAGCAGGTGGTATGTATTTATAATGCAAGCAAGCAACAACACAAGCAAAGCACAGGGTGAGAAACATAGACTCTAAGTTAACTAAAAAAAAACTTCCCTCAACTTCACCGATTTCATGGAAGAAACTGCTGTTGAACAAAATACAAATATGTTTATATGTGTTACAATAACAGTAAGGATGTACATTCAAACTCATCACAACGACAAAGCAAACTCATTAAACAGGGTGTATGTCAACAATTACAAAACACTGAAAGAGAATCCCAGCACCTATTGCGCTTCCGATCTCAGCTTCTGACTCTAATTTATGCAGTTGCATCCTCGTGACGTGATTATGGAGAGGTGGGTGTAGCATCACTTCTCTGGAATGCAGGAAGTCCTGGACTGGAGTCTGGAATGGCAAACCTGCACAGATCAGACACAAAAACACATACAGTACAAGCCGTGAAATATTGTGGGTTGTAACATACAGCATGAGTACAGCTTACTATAGTCTAGTACACCCTATTACAGTTTAATACAGCTTAATAAACTCTAAAATACAGCTTTAATTCTAGCTTTTATTACTGTCTAATACAGCTTTGATTACAGCCTATTAGAGCTTTCTGCAGCCTTTATTATAGCCTATTACAACCTAATACAACTTCATTACAGCTTAATGCGCCTTTTATAATAGCCTATAACAGATTTTATTAAAGCTTATTACAGCCTCATGCAGCTTTTGTTAGTCTACTACAGTCAATTGCAGCCTTTATTATAGCTTTATTACATCCTAATAAAGCCTTCATTATAGCTTTATTACAGCCTTTATTACATCCTAATGCAACCTTTTACCGCATTATACAGCCTTTATTACAGATGTTTCACAGCTGCTTTACTGAAAAACATTACTGACACTGCTCTTTCCTTTGTACATTACCGTTCAGTAAATCTGCATTCAGTCTGAACCTTCAGGAGAAATTACGCTTCTTCTCCACCTCAGTATCTCACACGGTCTCATTACTTCACTGAATCATCTCCTTTACTCCAGCATCACACCCTTTCCTGGTTCCCACATCTGCATGGAGAGCAGGAACTGCAGCTTTCAGCTGATTGATTCATAAAAAGGATCTTCTGCGTGGGTGCACATTTTTTTGTGGTGGTCCTTTTATTAAATAAACCAACAAATGCATTCATGCATCATTACAGGGTTTTAAACTGAAGCCATTAAACAAATTCTGTTTATTTTGGCGAGTAAATGAGCCACAATGTGCCAGTGATTAGCTTTCAGTGTGACATGTTGGACCTGTTACAACTATCCTTTGTTTTTTTTAAAAAAACAACTAACAGAATTCTTTATTTAAAAAAAAAAAAAGGAGGAGTAATTTCCAGTGTGATTTGGTGAAAAAAATGTAATTAAAAATACAAAAATACAAAAATAAATAAATACATAAATAAATAAATAAATAAATAAATAAATAAATAAATAAATAAATAATTAAAAATAAATAAATAAATAAATAAAAGTGTTTTATTGTGGTAGATTTTTCTTTTTCTCATTATAAATTATATATTTTTCTTTTTTCTTTTATATTCTTTTGTTTTTTTACTTTGCGTTATTATTATTTATGTTTATGTATTTTTCTATTTTGAATATTTTATTAATATTATTAATATTGTGTTTATTTATTCTCTTTTATATATATATATATATATATATATGTATGTATGTATGTATGTATGTATGTATGTATGTATGTATGTGTGTGTGTGTGTGTGTGTGTGTGTGTGTGTGTGTGTGTGTGTGTGTGCAGGACACTTGTATATTTCCAGTTCATGTCCAGTGAATAACTTAAAATGGTATTAAGGTAAGGGGAAAAAGTTTAGGTTGCCAAAAACGCAAAATAATGTGCATTCCAGAGTTTTACAAAAATGCCTTACAGCTGTTCTGCAGCAACGGATATAAATGACACCATAAACTGAAGTGAACAATTCCTCCAGTGTCCCAACTTTTGTAAAGTACTTAGAGACCCTCTGTCTATACAAACTAATTGTTACTGCACCTTTTAAAAACATATTTGGACAGCAGTGTACTGTAGGAAATATCTGCTCTTATAATGTTGAGAAACAGGCCAGTATAACCCTTACAAATGTAGAACTTTCCTTTAGAGAAATTGCAAACGAAGCCAAGAAATCCGTTTGCTTCAGCATGTAAAGGCATCTGGAGGAAAATCGGACAGGAAGAAGTCTGGCTGGACAGCAGGAAAGCAGCTCAACACTGGTTGAAATAAGCACGTCTTATTTTCAGTTGTGAAGAGAAGATTTTTAGCTGCAGGTTTAAAGTCAAGTGGGAAAAAAAGACGCTACGTAAATGGCAATTTAAAAAAACATGACTTGTCTCGACCATAAAGCCTACAGTGGACTACTGAAAGATTGTAATCTTCGCTACATTACACACTTTGTTTGCCAAGAGGGTTCCTCAATGGGTCACCAAAAAGTCAAACATGGAGGACATCATGCAATACCCCCTGGTATATGCCTAGCTGGTTTGGGGTTGATCCTCCAGGAAGATAACAGCCCACAGCATACCTCCAGGCTGTTGCTGAACTAGCTTAGAAGAAGAGGACGAGACGGTAGGCTTCATATCATGGAATGACCAGCACAGTCTCCAGACTTCAACCCCATTGAGATGGTTTGACATGAACTGGACAGAAAAGTGACAAAGCAGCCTACAAGTGCAACACATTAGTCAGAACTTCTGCAATAGTTTTAGGAAGAATTTTCTAAACAATATTTGATTTTTGCTGTAGAAAAAACGTCAAAAAGTGTGTTTGGCTGTTATTTCGCAAAAAGTGGCTTCTTTGATGGATCAAAAATTTTAGATGAAATTTTGTTGAACGAAACAATTTCATGATTTCTTTTTTTATGCCAAATTGTTTTTGTTTTATTGTTCAATTTTAGAGTACAATGAAACATTAAACTGCAAACATTTAAATAAAAAACACACACACACACACACACACACACACACACACACACACACACACACACACAAAAAAAAAAACTTGTTTTAATAACTGTCTTAATTAAACTTTCAGCCAATCACAATCCAGTATTCACACTGAGCAGAAATAAAACATTTTAATATTTTTTATTAGTTTTGTATTAAATAGTATGAATTTATTATTTTTTTATTTAATTATTAATATTATCATTCAATTTTTTTTTATAAAAAATTTCCTAGTCATATTTGTGTTTAATAATGATTTATATAAGATATATTTCTCATCTCTCGTAATCGGTTTGATTAATTAATAATTATCATCATGCATTATAACGGCATCTGTAAGTGTGTGTGTGTGTGTGTGTGTGTGTGTGTGTGTGTGTGTGTGTGTGTGTTTAACCTAAACATGAATGTCTTTGTGACGCAAATAAGTTCTATTCAACCATCAGGATTTAACATGGACTTAATGGACTTTACACTCAAGCACATATTACACAAGAGATTGTCTACACACAATGCAACTCATGACCTTCTCTATACTCTATACTCTATATTCAGCCTGGCTTCCACTACTCTTTTCCATACCTTCATGGTGTGACTGATCCCCTGTAGTTACTGCAGGTCTTCCACTTTCTGCTTCACCATCTCCACATCATCCAATCTTCTCTCTCTCTCATTTTCCTCGTTCATCAGCTGCTCAAAATACTTCCTCCATCTTCTCAACACACTCTCCTCACTAGTCAACACTTTTCCATCTCCATCCTTTATTGCTCTAACTTGCAGCACATCCTTCCCAGCTCGGTCCCTCTGCCTGGACAATCGGTACAAATCCTTTTCTCCTTCCTTAGTGTCCAACCTCTCATACAGCTCCTCATATGCCTTTTCCTTGTCTTTCACCACATCCCTCTTTATCTGCTGTTGCATCTCCTTTTACTCCTGCCTACTTTTCTCATCACTCTGTCGATCCCAAATCTGTTTCTCCAACCTCTTTCTCCTTATGCTCTCCTGCACTTCCTCATTCCACCACCACGTCTCTTTGTCTTCCTTTCTATTTCCTGATCTCACACCAAGTACTTTTCTAGTTGCCTCCCTCATCACTTCTGCAGTAGTTATCCAATCATCCAGCACCTCTTCACCACCACCGAGCTCCTGTCTGACCTCTTCCCTGAACCTCACACTACACTCTTCCTCCTTCAGTTTCCACCATCTTATTCTTCTTTCAGTTCTCAATCTCCTTCTCTTCTTCTTCACCTCCAAAACCATCCTACAGACCACCATCCGATGCTGTCTAGCTACACTGTCCCCTGCCAACACCTTACAGTCTCCAATCTCCTTCAGGTTGCATCTCCTACATAGAACATAGTCCACCTGTGTGCACCTTCCTCCACTCTTATACGTCACCCTGTGATTCTCCTTCTTCTTAAAATACGTGTTCACCACTGCCATTTCCATCCTTTTAGCAAAATCTACCACCATCTGCCCTTACACATTGCTCTCCTTAAAACCATACCTACACTGAAAACCCTAATAAGTTCAATGAACTCAACCTATTGAGTAAACTCGTTTACTCAATTGAATTGAGTAATGGATTTTCCAAAACTTGTTTATTTAAGTTCACTTAACTTGGTGCTCATGTACACTGTACTTAAATTGTTAAGTTCATCTAACTTGGTGTTTTATAATTTGCACTTAAACTATTAAGTTCACTTACTTACATATTTAAGTCAACTTAATTAATTAAAACTAAAATTAGAATAAACTGAAATTCCAAATGATTATAAATTGAATTGTCTACTACATTGTTCTTTTGACTGTTAAAGCTTTATTCAGTCCAAAAAACACATTAAACGTCATACATTTAAGTTTCAATAAATAAAACAGAACTGGTCACAGCAACACTGTACAAAAATGTACAGAAATTATATATATATGACATTTCAGTTTACATTTCAAAAACATATTGTATCAGAAAACACCAGGTCACAGCCACAGTCTACAACACTGTACAGGTGGTAACAATATCCTACATTAACTGCTGCACAACAACACTGCTAGAACTCTGTGCACTTAAACAACTAAACAACTAAACATTTTTTATTAACAAAAAAGCTGGTTTGCCAAAGACTGTACTTTGGGCTTGAGGGCATTCTCTCCCATAGATATCATTACACGCTGTATGAAATCAAATGTGTTTGCGAGTGATTTGGGGTAATTCAGGTCTAATTTCCACATGTTCTTGTTTCACCTGCAATATAAAAACAATTGAAAATATAAACAAAATTGACAGTCATTGACCAAACATCAAAAAGAAAATTATATTTTATTATAATTAATAATATTCAAAATTAATGTTATCATTAAAACCAGCCTAAACCATCAAATACGGATAGGTTAGCTAGACAATTAATTATTGATGATAAAATGTGAAGATGGACTGCTGAAGAACACTTTTTTCTTGTTAGCAAACACAACGTGTCTGAAAGATTTGTAATGATGACTGGGCGGTTCTTTGTTATATAAATGTAAAATTAGGCTTTAAACAAACATATTTGACAAATAAAATAATATTTTTAAGTACATTTCTGGATAATAACTTTACTTACCGAGTTTAAAATGGCGAACGACAAGAAGATTAATTCCAGAACTTTCCGGCATCAGCAACAGGCATTAAGTTGCTGATGCCGGATATATTCTACCAAACCTATAGGATTATTCTACCAATCACTGCATTAGTTCTCTTTTTGCCAGGCAGAACTCCTTAAATAACCAATCACCATCAAGGAAGACCAGCGTGACTATTTTTATAAATCAGAATTTTGAGTTCATAACAGTCAAATTTTTAAGTTGAAGTATTTTGCGGCTAAGTAAGTTAATCTAATTTATATTTTTAAATTATAGTTAGAAAATACAAAATTTCAAGTAGTGTTAACTCAAGATTACTTGATTATTTAAGTAATGACAGAATTAGGGTTTACAGTGTACCCTCACCTCCTCATCACCTCTGTTCCCTTCACCTACATGCCCATTAAAGTCTGCTCCAATCACCAATCTTTCATTCCTAGGTTCACCTTCTACCACTTCATCTAATTCACTCCAGAATCAGAAACTCTCTTCACCTCTACTACACTCTTACTGTACTCTTCCTTCAGAATCACCCCTACACCATTTCTCTTTCCATCCACACCATGATAGAACAGTTTAAACACCTCCAATGTTCCTGGCCTTACTCTCTTTCCACTTGGTCTCCTAAACACACAACATAGTACCAACATAGTACCAACATTTAAAGTACCAACCCGAACCTCTACTCTCCTCCACTTTTCCTTTCCCTGCTGTCTCTGTAGACGTCTTCCTCCTCTCCTTCTCCTCCTTCGGCCAACAGCAGCACAATTTACACCGGTACCTTGTTATCTAATGATACCTGTGGCGGTCGTTGGTAACCCGGGCCTCGACCGATTCTGATTCGTGATCCGCTCATTTGATTTGGCACATGTTTTATGCTGGATGACCTTCATAACGCAATCCTCCACATTTATCCGGGCCTGAGACCGACACTGAGAGTGAACTGACTTGTGCAACACTAACGGCTGGGTTCTGTTTCTTTACATTTCTTAAGTAATTTATTTATAAGTCATGGTTGAGGAAGTGGAAGCTCGGTGGTTAAGGCTCTGGGTTACTGATCAGAAGTTTGGTGGTTCAAGCCCCAGTATCTCCAATCTGCCGTTGTTGGGGCCCTTTAGTAAGGCCCTTAACCCTCTGTGTTCCAGGGGATGAAGAAAGAATTTCACAATGAGAAATAAAAAGCGCCTTTCTTGTTCACAAATAATAAATTCTTGTGTGTTTCTCTCAGATAAAACGCCATTGCAGTTCAATACTTTAACGTTTCTATCTTCAGCTAATCAATGTGCTCTGTTCTTTCATGTGTTTTTCATCATGGTCTAAATTCCATTCCTCCAGTCCTCGGCTCCTTCACATGCTCACACACAGAATAAATACGAGGCCGGTGGTAACCAGTGATCAGGCGGAGCTGCCAGTCTGACCCGGGTTAATGAGCCTTAATGAAGTGTGGATGATGTTTCAGTGATTCCCTTCAAGTACAAACCATGACCTCTGTGCTGCGATTAATCCCGGACTCTACTTTCAGACACCAACGACCTTCAGAAATCCGCCTTTACGAGGAGGAATATTGCCCGCGTCCGTTCCTCCGTCACGCTCCGTAACTCGGAAATTACAGTTTGCTGAGGTTTCACTTAACGAGTTTCAGTTGGACCAAATCAGAAACTTGGGCGTGTTTCTTTTAGATTTCCCGCTCAAGTATATTGTTACCATGGCAACTGGCT
This sequence comes from Silurus meridionalis, assembly GCF_014805685.1. Classification (NCBI taxonomy): domain Eukaryota; kingdom Metazoa; phylum Chordata; class Actinopteri; order Siluriformes; family Siluridae; genus Silurus; species Silurus meridionalis. The sequence goes on from NC_060891.1 coordinate 27,651,509, forward strand.
AATTCAAACTAATTGTAAATGATTGGGACTCTGTGCACAAAGCCGGCTCCATGAAGATCTGTTTTCCATGGGTTGGATATGGAGGAAGATCTCCTGCACCTGAGCATGTTTATACACACTGACACGCTGCTGTAGTGTAACCAGCAACAGGAAATAGTTCAGTTTTCTGATGTTCTACCACACACACACACACACACACACACACACACACACACACACACACACACACACACACGCTCTACTCCTTCCTTCAGTTCTTTTCTTTTTTCTCTTCCTCTACCTCTTCCTGTTTGTTTTGTCCTTCTGCTTTTGTTTTCTTCATGTTCTACTTATTTTTCTTATTCTACTTCGACTTTTCTTCGAGTTCTTCTATCTCTAGCACTATTTTCACGTCTTTTCGAATTATTTTACATCTTTTTCCTCTTCTTCTTCTTTGTTGATTTCTTCTGCTACTTCTTTCTCTGTATTGTTGTCTGTTGTTTCTTTTAGTTACATGTGCAATCATTTTAACTCTTTAACTAAATAATAACTCTTATTGTAGTCAGACTTTTCTGACATCTGTTTCATACATTTCATACCTTAATATTTACATTTATTTAAATGTTCTTATATTTTCTTTGATCTTTCCTTTGATCTTTTATTGTGAGCAACTAAAATCCAGCAATTTCACTATGGGATCAAGAAAGGATTGATCTTTTTTTTCTTCTGTTTTTGCTTCCATTGTCCTTCTTTGTATTCACCTCCTTCTCCTTCTTGTCATTCTTCTTGCTCTTTTTTGGAAAACGAATTCCTTTTTTAATGCCATAGATAAATCCTGTATTAATGACTAATGAGAGACCCTGATGATATTTGAAGTTCTGGAGCAGTGACTATTAACAGCAAATATACATGAAAAAGTTCCTGGAAGTTTCTGAAGGAGCCTCGTGCAGCTGATGAATTGAGACGAGGCCGCATGGGGAATAAAACCCCAATAAATCAATAGGAGCCAATTAAAGCTATAAAGCCATAAAGCATGGGGATGGAAGCGATCGTAATTGTCTTCATCAGTTTACTCTGTTTTATCTGACGCCTGCAGCCTCCCAAGTGTGTTTCAGAAACGCACTTCCTCCCTCTGTCTTTATTCTCCTTCTCTCTCTTTCTTTCTCTCTCTCTTTCTGTCGCCTCGATTAAATCTTTTACTTCATTCCTCCATGGAGAGTTTCACATCTGCCTTCATATCCTCATCCTTCATCTCCACTTTCCCTCCTTCTGTCTCTCTCACTCTCTCTCTCTCTCTCTCATGCACGCACACACACACACACACACACACACACACACACACACACACACACACATATATACATACACACACTTATAAAACATTTGATTACTTCATTTGCCTCCTCAAAGGGGAATAAATTGCTTTTCTCTCTGCAGTCGTTTCTAATACTATGAAGTCTTGTGGATATTGAGATGCTCCTTTGTGTTTCTCTCGGAGAAATAATTCATCAGCTTGATGTAAAATATGCGCTGAACTGTTCCTTTGGGAGTTTCGTATAAAATTAAACATGTACGTCCCTTTTTTACAGAAAAAAATCATCCCCACCTTTATTTCCATAATTCTGTTACAGCTTTTCTTCAACGCTACAATTTATGACACAATCTGTTCCTTCAGCCTCGTAAACATCCCCACAGTGTGTTTCTGTCTTCTTCTTCTCCTTCTGTTTTCAGGAGGGGACTTTACCACTCTACCACTAATCCCTCCATCCTTTACCACTCTACCACTGATCCCTCCATCCTCTACCACTCTACCACTAATCCCTCCATCCTCTACCACTGATCCCTCCATCCTCTACCACTCTACCACTTATCCCTCTATCCTCTACCACTCTACCACTGATCCCTCCATCCTTACCACTCTACCACTGATCCCTCCTTCCTCTACCACTCCACCACTAATCCCTCCATCTTCTACCACTCTACCACTGATCCCTCCATCCTCTACCACTCTACCACTAATTCCTCCATCCTCTACCACTGATCCCTCCATCCTCTACCACTCTACCACTAATCCCTCCATCCTCTACCACTCTACCACTTATCCTCTATCCTCTACCACTCTACCACTGATCCTCCATCCTCTACCACTGATCCCTCCTTCCTCTACCACTCCACCACTAATCCCTCCATCTTCTACCACTCTACCACTTATCCTCTATCCTCTACCACTCTACCACTAATCCCTCCATACTCTACCACTGATCCCTCCATCCTCTACCACTCTACCACTGATCCCTCCATCCATTACCACTCTACCACTGATCCCTCCATCCTCTACCACTCTACCACTGATCCCTCCATCCTTTACCACTCTACCACTAATCCCTCCATCCTCTACCACTGATCCCTCCATCCTTACCACTCTACCACTAATCCCTCCATCCTCTACCACTGATCCCTCCATCCTCTACCACTCTACCACTGATCCCTCCATCCTCTATCACTCTACCACTAATCCCTCCATCCTCTACCACTGATCCCTCCATCCTCTACCACTCTACCACTTATCCCTCTATCCTCTACCACTCTACCACTGATACCCCTAACATCCTCTACCACTGATCCTTCCTTCCTCTACCACTCTACCACTAATCCTCTATCTTCTACCACTCTACCACTTATCCCTCCATCCTCTACCACTCTACCACTAATCCCTCCATACTCTACCACTGATCCCTCCATCCTCTTCCACTCTACCACTGATCCCTCCATCCTCTACCACTCTACCACTGATCCCTCCATCCATTACCACTCTACCACTGATCCTCCATCCTCTACCACTCTACCACTGATCCCTCCATCCTTTACCACTCTACCACTAATTCCTCCATCCTCTACCACTCTACCACTGATCCCTCCATCATCTACCACTCTACCACTGATCCCTCCATCCTCTAACACTGATCCCTCCATCCTCCATCCTCTACCACTGATTCCTCCATCCCCTACCACTCTATTACTGATCCCTCCATCCTCCACCTCTCTACCACTGATCCCTCCATCCTCTACCACTGATCCCTCCATCCTCTGACACTCTACCACTGATCCCTCCATCCTCCATCCTCTAGTCAAGTCAAGTCAAGAGGCTTTTATTGTCATTTCTACTATACACAGTGGTACACAGTACACAGTAGAAACGAGACAACGTTTCTCCAGAACCCTGGTGCTACACTAAACAACATACAAAACAACATAGAGCTACAACACAAGCTACATAAAGTGCATCGAGTGCAACCTAGTGCAAACAGTGCAGACAGACAGTGCAGACAGACGACACAAGACAAGACACAAAACCCAATATAGCGCCGACCAGTAAATGTACTGTTTACTTGATTATACAGTACTGTACGAGAAGACTGTAAAAACTATACGAACTAAAAACTATATCCCAGAAGTGAGTATAAACAGAACAATGTAGTGCAAAAAATACAGCAGCAGTCGAAGGTGCAAAAAACAGCATGTAAACAGTATAATACAGTGATAAATGATAAATGTGCAAAAAACAGCAGTTAAGAGTGTGGTACAGTTGAGAATAATAAATAAATGAATGGTGGTGGAATGGATTGAGATGAGTGATGAGTGTGTGTTAAGTGTTAAGTCCAGGAAAAATTTTACAGTTCGTTACACACATTTGAGTGCGTGTGTGTGTGTGTTCTGTTTCATTTCTGTGTATTAAGTAGCCTGATGGCTTGTGGAAAGAAACTGTTGCATAGTCTTGTTGTGACGGCCCGAATGCTTCGGAACCGTTTTCCTGATGGTAGGAGTGTAAAAAGTGTGTGTGAGGGGTGTGTGTGATCGTCCACAATGCTGTGTGCTTTGCGGATGCAGCGTGTAGTGTAAATGTCCATGATAGAGGGGAGAGAGACTTCAATGATCTTCTCAGCTGTCCTCACTATCCTCTGTAGGGACTTGCGGTCCGAGACGGTGCAGTTCCCAAACCAGGCAGTGATGCAGCTGCTCAGGATGCTCTCAATGGTACCTCTGTAGAACGTGGTCAGGATGGGGGGAGGGAGGTGGGCTTTCCTCAGCCTTCTCAGGAAGTAAAGATGCTGCTGGGCTTTTTTGGTGATGGAGCTGGTGTTGAGTGACCAGGTGAGGTTGTCTGCCAGATGAACACCAAGGAATTTGGTGCTCTTGACGATCTCCACTGAGGATCCATCAATAATCAGTGGAGATTGGTCGCTCTGTGCTCTCCTGAAGTCCACAACCATCTCTTTCGTTTTGTCCACGTTCAGAGACAGGTTGTTTGCTCCACACCAGGCAGTTAACCGTTGCACCTCCTCTCTGTATGCTGATTCGTCGTTCTTGCTGATTAGACCCACCACGGTCGTGTCATCAGCGAACTTGATGATGTGGTTCGAGCTGTGCATTGCTACACAGTCGTGAGTCAGCAAGGTGAACAGCAGTGGGCTGAGCACACAGCCCTGAGGGGCCCCAGTGCTCAGTGTGGTGGTGCTGGAGATGCTGTTCCCGATCCTTACTGACTGAGGTCTCCCAGTCAGGAAGTCCAGGATCCAGTTACAGAGGGAGGTGTTCAGGCCCAGAAGGTTCAACTTCTCGATCAGGTGCTGAGGAATGATTGTGTTGAATGCTGAGCTGAAGTCAATGAACAGCATTCGTACATACGAGTCCTTGTTATCCAGGTGGGTGAGGGCCAGATGGAGGGTTGTGGAGATAGCATCGTCCGTGGAACGGTTTGGATGATACGCAAACTGCATGGGGTCCAGGGAGGGTGGAAGCTGTGTCTTAATGTGCCTCATGACGAGCCTCTCGAAGCGCTTCATCACGATGGGTGTGAGCGTGACGGGACGATAGTCATTGAGGCAGGAGACAGAAGACTTCTTCGGCACGGGAACAATGGTCGTTGTCTTGAGGCACGTGGAAACAACGTTGCTGCTCAGGGAGATGTTGAAGATGTCAGTGAGGACATCTGCTAGCTGTTCTGCACATTCCCTGAGCACTCTGCCAGGAATGTTGTCTGGTCCAGCAGACTTCCGTGGGTTAACTCTGCATAGAGTTTTCCTCACTTCAGCTGTGGTTAGACAGAGCACCTGGTCAGTGGGAGGAGGGATGGTCTTCCTCGCCACCACGTTGTTCTGCACCTCGAACCGGGCGTAGAAGTCGTTCAGCACATCTGAGAGGGAGGGGTCACGGTCACAAGCAGGTGATATGGTCTTGTAATTCGTGATCGCCTGGATGCCCTGCCACATGCGCCGGGTGTCTCCACTGTCCTGGAAGTGGTTGTGGATTTTCTTCACGTGTGCGCGCTTCGCCTTTCTGATAGCACGAGACAGTTTGGCCCTTGCTGTTTTTTAGGCCGCCTTGTCCCCTGATCTGAAGGCAGAGTCTCTTTGTTTCAGCAGCGCACGCACATTTGCAGTCATCCACGGTTTCTGGTTGGAGCATGTAGTGATGGTCTTGGAGATGGTCACATCATCAATGCACTTGCTGATGTAGCTGGTCACTGATGATGTGTACTCCTCCAAGTTGATGGAATCGCCGTAGGTTGCAGCCTCTCTAAACATGTCCCAGTCAGTGCACTCAAAAGAGTTCTGAAGAGCAGAAGTAGCTCCTGTTTGCCAGGTTTTCACCTGTTTCAGAACCGGTTTAGAGCGTCTGATGAGCGGTCTGTATGCTGGAATTAACATAACAGAGCAGTGGTCTGAGTATCCGAGATGGGGGCGATGTGCACGATGCGCACGATACGCGCCGGGGATGTTTGTGTAAACAAGATCCAGCGTGTTCGCTGCTCTTTAGTTGCAAAGTCCACATGCTGATGGAGTTTAGGAAGCACAGTCCTGAGGTTCACATGGTTGAAATCTCCGGCGATAATAAACAATCCGTCGGGGTGATAATTCTGCAGGTCGCTAATAGCACCATAGAGTTCACTCAGTGCCTCCTTAGCATTAGCACTGGGAGGAATGTACACTCCGACAATGTAAACAGTGGTGAATTCTTGTGGCAGATAAAATGGTCTGCATCTAACAGTCACAAACTCCACTAGCAATGAGCAGTAGCATGAAACGAGCACAGAGTTCTTACACCATTCCGTGTTGATATAAACACACACGCCACCACCGCGAGTCTTACCGCACAGAGCTGCGTTTCTGTCGGCTCGAAACACGGTTAGCCCGTCTAGCTGGATGGCGGCTTTGGGAACTCTGTCGCTAAACCACGTCTCCGTGAAAACAAAGACGCAACAGTCTCTAAACTCTCGCCATGTGGTTCGCTGGAGTAGGATGTAGTCCAGTTTATTATCCAGGGAGCAGACGTTGGAAAGAAAAATGGACGGGAGAGCCGGCTGGCTAGGGTTAGCATTTAGCCTAGCACGGACACCCGCCCGCTTGCCGCGCTTCCGCTTCCTCGAACAGTGCTTTCGACGTCTCCTCTCCCGGCCACCGGCATCAGGTAACACCGAGGTCTGGGGGCCTGGTCTTTGTGGCCGAGGTCGCAGCGAACCGAGGTTGCGAAGGTTGTTGATAAGATCATCATGCAGATTGTTGGTTGCATGATGCCTGTACCGTAGCAGTGTCTGGTGGTCGTACACATGAACACAGCTGACTCTGGTGTCCATGTATTGTGAAGGGTCGTGCTAAATATGGTGAAAGCACCATTTTTGGATCCGGAGAGGCCGCTGCGAACTACTGCCCGCCGCCATCTTGGATGTATATTTCTACCACTCTACCACTGATCCCTCCATCCTCTACCACTCTACCACTGATCCCTTAATCCTTTTTTACTTCTCTACTGATCCCTTCATCCTATCCTTCTGCTCCACTAATCCATCCATTCTTTAACACTGCTCTACTGATCCCTCCATCATCTTCCATTTCTCTACTGATCCCTCCATCTTTTATTACTTCTCTACTGATCCCTCCATCCTATAATTCTGCGCCATTGATCCCTCCATCCTTTACCACTGCACCACTGATTCCTCTGACCTCTACCACTTCTCTAATTATCCCTTCATCCATTATAACTTCTCTACTGATCCCTCCATTCTTTTCCACTTCTCTACTGATTCCTCCATCCTCCATACTCTACCCCCTCTCCACTGATCTCTCCTAATCATCTACCACTGATCCCTCCATTATCTACCACTGATCCATGCTCTCTTAACAAGGAACACCTGCATAAAACTCACTGAAATGAACTTCCTCTTGTTGTTAAAATGTTAAAGTCATACTTCATAAAAAAGTATAAACATTTCTCGATAGAATAATAAACTTCCTTTTTGAATTATATTTCTCCTGCCAGATTTTCAGAAGGATGTTGGTCCTGGTCTGTGACCATATGAACCAGAATCAGAACATTTATTAATAGAGTCCTCAGACACTACACTTTTTTGATCGTCCTGGAGGAGAAACTTTCTGCCAAACAGCATAAATGTAAATGAATATTTTTACGGCTGAGTGCATTAGAGACCTCCAATCGCGATTATCCAACGTCTTTTCTGCAATGTTTACACTCCGGCACTTTCCCTCCAGTTATTAATGATGTGCTGGAAAGTTCTGAATCCAAATTCCAGTGATTTTAGCAATCTCCACGTCTTTCCATATGATGTGAAGCTCTACAGGGTGTCAGTTGGTGTGAGAGTGAATGAAATGATGCCTGCTGAATCGCCACAATTACGATCCAATCATAGGCTTTTATCTGCATGTTGTTGATTGTTTTGTTTTTTCCTGTACAAGCCTCATTGTGTTATTTCTTACTTTTGTTGGAATTGTTTAAGATTAAAAAGGTGGAAATTTCTCATTTGGAGAATCTGAATTGTCAGCTGGCGATTTCATTATTCACTATATGGAGAAAAGTTTGTCATCATGTTCCTTTGTTAAATCCTATTAGGTTTTCTGAGAAGATGTTCCACTAGACTTTGTGGAGATTTTATGGAGATCCATTCAGCTAAGTGAGATTAGAAGGTCTGTGGTGCAGTCAACGTACACATTCATACCAAAGGTGTTTTGGAGCTCTATAGCAGGAGATCTTCCACATCTTCCAATCCATGTAAAGAACATCTTGTAGCTGGATTTGTGCAAAGGAAAATTGTCATGCAGGAAGTGAACAACTACATCTAAAGACATTCTGTTCAATTGAGTGCCTCCAACTGAAGATGTTCACTTAAACATGGAAACTTAAACCTGTTCCCGCATGACAATGTTACTTTGCACAAATCCAGCCACATGAAGATCGTTGAGGAAGAACCACTTTAGACATGCAAACAGTGTATGTTATTGCTGCCAACCAATCAGCAGCCAAGTTTTTACGGAAGTCACACTTTCTTTGAAATTGTAACAACAGGTTCCTTATAATCACACTCTTTCTTTCACTCTTCCATTACACATATCTTCTACTAAAGCTGTAGGTCTTCCAGGAAATCTTTTTATAGTCCCAGTGAGATGTAAAATCAGTTTTCTGTGTGGAGCAAAACTTCCCAACACAATGCCTCAGTGTTATCATAAATAAATTACTTTGGGGGGAAAAAACCTCCATATCCTATTCCTGTTTCAAAGTTGATCATGTTGATGTTCTCCACATTTTATTCCGTTCCTAATCCTGTACAAGTCAATGCTCAGCATCAGAAATGACATTCCACTGCTAGAACAGATCTAATGGGAGTCTTCAGGCTACACTGAGCTTTATGTTGGCTTTTATGACTTTTTTATGGCTATAATTCTCCATTTTCTCTCTAACTGAATATTAGCATTAGCAAAAGTTCCTCCGCCATCACACACAACATTGAATTTTCTCGTTGCCTGAATGATAAATACACATGACTAGCTTCGCGGACATTTCACAAGCTGCTACGCTTTCTCCGAAATGTGAGTCATCGTTTTGTGGAATAAGTGCTATTATTACCGGATCACACGCTAACATAAATCGTTTTAAACAGCTTTCTGCATTTATGCTAGCACGGCTAATCTCGCCGCAAGACATTCCGGGCCACTGACTCATGGGAGGTATTCCAGAGCTTCTAACAATCTATATTCAGAGGCAGGATATCACCAGATAAAAACAGTATGATTACTGCTCAAATTTGTTTAAATCATTTGAAATGCTACAAACAAAAACAATTTGATAAAAAAAAAAATTCTGCACCATCTGGCCATGTTTCAAAATAAAACAGACTGGAGCAAGGAGGAAAAGAAGGGATCAGTCCCTGAGGAACTTTCTCCTAAACAGGCAGAACCAAAAAGTAGGTGGAACTGCTATCCAATAAGGAGGGAATTAACTTAAAATGGAAGGGATCTCACCCCCAAACTGGGAAAGAATCTGAGGAACTTATCCCAAAACAGGATGGCCATAACTCAAATTTGAATGACTAAACCCCAAGTGGGAGGGTGTTAACTCCAAGAAGAAGAAACGTAACACAAACAAGAGTGACTTCAAATGGGATGTATTAACCCCAGGGAGACTTACCGCTAAATAAGGCGAACTAAACCCTACATAGGGAAGTCTAATGCCTACATAGGAGAGAATTGAGACTAAACCCTACATAGGACAGACTAAACCTTACATGGATAGATTTAAACCCAAATCTCTCAGCCTGGCTTCCACTACTCTTTCCCAAACTTCATAGTGTGACTGATCAACTTTATTCCTCCGTAGTTACTGCAGGTCTGCACATATCTCCTCACTAGTCAACACATTTCCATCTCCATCCTTTATTGCTCTCACTTGCAGTACATCCTTCCCAGCTCGGTTCCTCTGCCTGGACAATCGCTACAAATCCTTTTCTCCTACCTTAGTGTGCAAATTCTCCTACAGCTCCTCATATGCCTTTTCCTTGTCTTTCACCACATCCCTCTTTACCTGCTGCTGCATCTCCTTGTACTCCTGCCTACTTTTCTCATCACTCTGTCGATCCCAATTCTGTTTCTCCAACCTCTTTCTCCTTCTGCTCTCCTGCACTTCCTCATTCCACCACCATGTCTCTTTATCTTCCTTTTCCTTTCCAGGTCACACCAAGAACCTTTCTAGCTGTCTCCCTTTTCTCTTTTAGTCTTACTCCCGTTCCACCTGGTCTCCTGAACACACAACATATCTACCTTTCTCCTCTCCATCATATCAGCTATCTCTCTCCCTTTCCCCGTCATAGTACCAACATTTAAAGTACCAACCAGAACCTCCACTCTCCTCCACTTCTCCTTTCCCTGCTGTCTCTGTAGACATCTTTCTCCTCTCCTTCTCCTTCTTCAGACAACAGTAGCACAATTTACACTGGTACCCTGTTGGTTAACGATACCTGTGGCGGTTGTTGGTAACCCTGGGCCTCAACTGATCCGGTATGAAATTTAAGTTTGTGATCCACATTTGATCTGAAACATGTTTTACGCTGGATGTTCTTCATAACACACCCCTTCCCCGGCTTGGGACCGGCACTCAGAGTGTACTGGACAGGCCACACTAAGTAGTCTTTCATTCGGCCGTGTTCTAGCCTGCGGTAACCGTAACCTCCTGCAGCTCCTCCTCCTGCAGCTCCTCATTGTTAGAAATCAGCCGCTGTTCCATCATTAATGTCTAAAACGTTAGCATGGATTACAGGCGTGAGGGAGGAGCCCAGAGATCACGTTACATCCTACTCCGTTTATTGCAACTCATTGATCAGCGACCCGACGGTGAAGAAGCTGACAAGTGTTTCCTCAGGGAGAGAACTTCACTGCCAGCTCGAGTGTTTTTATTTTTCTCCCTCCCTCTCTTTCGCTCCTTCTCTCTCTCTGTCTGTCCCTTTCTTTGCTGTGCAACCAAACAGAATTAGCATGGAGAGTTTCTGAAATGGCTGTTAACTCCGGGAATTGAGTTTAGGAGAAAAAAAATAAATGAAACTAGGACTCGCTGCTCTTCAACAACCTTCTAAGGACTTCTAAATGGATAAGAATGAAATAAATAAAGTGTTTCAGGGGGTTTTGTGGGAGACGTTAGCGTGTGGTCAGTGTAGCGGAGTGGTTATTATTTGCCTTGGACACAAAACCCTTCCTCCTTCAGACGACGGGTTTCCTCCCTCATCTTCTTGTTTGTGTGTGTGTGTGTGTGTGTGTGTGTGTGTGTGTGTGTTTTCTGAAGTAATCACCTCCAGAAATGACTTTTCTTTGATATCTCGTCTCTCTTGCTGTATTCATTTTTTTTTTCCATCAGGAAACGGAAAGAGATTTTTATTTAAGGCCACGAGTCGTGTCGCGTTTCATCTCAGCTTCATCCGTTCTGATTGAAATGCAGGATTCCTGCCATCTCTCCATCATCCATCGCACCTTCTCATCCTGCCTCTGCCAGCTCTTAATTCTTTCCTCTTTCTCATGTCCTCTTTTTACGCAACCTTTTTCTTCCTCCGTTCATCACGTCTTCGTCCCCTGGCGTGCCTTTCCATTATGTCTTCTCTACATCCTTTCAAACCTAATCCTGCCTTCTTTATCTTTTCATCCTCTGTTCTGCCAAGAGGATATCGAGCACATCTGTGGTTTAGGGCGATGGACAGAAGGATGGACAGACTGGACTTTCTCTCTCTTCCTTTCTCTCCATCTTATTTTCTGTATCCCCCAATTTCTCTCTTTCAGTTTTCAGGTGTTTTTCTGTTTTTCTGGCATGACAAGAAAGTGTGCATTTGTATTGCAAATTCTCTCTCTCTCTCTCTCTCTCTCTCTCTCTCTCTCTCTCTCTCTCTCTCTCTCTGTCTCTCTCTCACACACACACACACACACACACACACAGTGTTACACTTGTCCCCTCAGTGTGTGGATTGTAGCTCAGTCGATTAGCAGCAGTTCTAGAATCCTTTATGCTAACTGATGTTAGTAATAAATTATGCACACACACACACACACACACACACACACACACACACACACACACACACACACACACACACACACACACACTTTCTTTCCAAAAAACAACACGCAATACGAGCGTTTTATACGTAGTGAAATTTTAACAATGAAATAATTTCTTAATTTTCATAATGAAACCTGTTGAGAGAAAGAGAGGGAGAGGGAGGGAGAAGGAGGGAGAAGAGAGAGAGAGGCTGAAAGACAAGGTAAAAAAATTAAATGTGGGAATTGAGATGAACAAAGAGACAAATAGAAAGATAAAAACACAGAGAGAGAGAGATGAAGATGGAGACCGAGGAGGAGGAGGAGGAGGAGGAGGATAATGAGGATTCTTTACTGAGAGTGTGACAGATATTGGATTGGGACATGTCCACTATGTAAAGGAGGATGGTGATGAAGTGAAGGATAATGAGGATTGGGGGGGCAGGCTGAAGATGATAATCATGATGATGAGGATGGAGACTAAGAGTGTGACAGATAGAGGAGGAGGATGAGGAGGAAGAATGATGAAAAGGGAGGATGAGGATGAGGAGGGAATGATAATGATGAGGAGAAGGATGAGAAGGAGGAGGTTGATGAGGAGGATGAAGATGAGGGTGTGGACATTTATGATGAGGAAGAGGAGTTTGAGAAAGAAAGATGGAAGAGGATGATGAGGATGAAGAGGAGGATATGGATTATAAGTAGGAGGATGATGAAGATTGTGGAAGACGAAGATGAGGATGATGATGAGGAGGAGGAGAATGATAAAGAGGAGGATAAGGATAGTGATGAGAAGGAGGATGATGAGGAGGAGGAGGGTGATAATAGTGAGGAAGAGGAGGAGGAGGATGAAGAGGTGGAGAATGATGATGATGAGGAGGAGGATAATAAGGAGGAGAATGATGAAGATGAGAGTGTGGAGGAGGATGAGGAGTAAGAGGATGAAAAGGAGGATGGGGATGATGATAAGGAGAATGATGTTTATGGTGATGATGAGAATGGTACTGATGATGGTGATGAGGAAGATGAGAAGTTTGTTATAGTGTGTAATTGGACTGATTCATTCCTTACACTAGACAGAGTTTTGGAGTTTTTTGTTTTAGCTGTTAGCATTAGCTAAAAAAAAAAAACACCACCATCAGCCAGTGACCTTGTGTTGACCTCAGCCTGGGATTAAAACTTCAGTTTGTGTCAGAGGGGATCAGACTCCAACTCCAGAGAACAAGTGTGTGAACTTGTCTGAGAGGGAAATCGATACTCTTTTTCTCACACACACACACACACACACACACACACACACACACACACACACACACACACACACAAACATACCTCTAACCATCCCCAGTGTCTCTTTACTTTGAATACAGTCCCTCAGCAAGCTACGATGCTAACGTAGCTAACCGCTAAGCTACAATGAGACACTTAGCCACTTATAGACCAGCACAGGGGCTTCAATCTTCTCCACAAAGGACTTCTGTGTCTGCAGGCTTTTATTCCATCAGAGCAGGAGAGACTCGCCTAATTTCACTCGTTTAATCAGTTCATCTCACTCTCCCTTCGTCTGGAATGAAACATGCAGCTCCTCTGAGCCCCTGAGGAGAAGAACAAAGACTCCAGTGACAGCATCGAGCAGCGTGAAGGGTCTGCTGGATTGGGGGACATTTATTTTCTATTCGCAGAGAGAAAAGCAGACATGAAGACTCGTACACATGAAGATCCAGAGAGAAGAATTTGTTTTAGTGATGTTTTTTTATCATCAGCACGATGGACTAAAATGTGTGTGAGGACTGGGCTGTGAAGAACACATTTGAGTGTAAGGAACTACTGTGTGGGGGCCAATGTATAGGGACTACACTGTGAAGGACCAAAATATAAAGGTGATAAAGCATGGAAAGGGGATGTGGAAATCTCTGAAGCCATATAGTTTATTTGTGAAGGTGTAAAAGGGACTGCAGTGGGAGGGTTGGAGTGTTTGGAACTGGTGTGTAAAGACCAGATTGTGTGAGGACCAGACCTATAAAGACCACATGTTGAGTGTGAGGACCAGACTGTAAAGACCACAGGGTGTGTGTGAGGACCAGACTGTAAAGACCACACTGTGAGTGTGAGGACCAGACCGTAAAGACCACAGTGTGAGTGTGAGGACCAGACCGTAAAGACCACAGTGTGAGTGTGAGGAACAGACTGTAAAAACCACAGTGTGAGTGTGAGGACCAGACTGTAAAGACCACATGTGAGTGTGAGGGACCACTGTGTGGGGGTCAGTGTGAGAGGACCAGTGTAAGGGGACTACAGTGTAAAGGACAAAAATGTGAAGGTGATAATGTGATGGGCCTGAGTGCAAGGGGACCAGAGTGTGTGGGATAGGTGTGTGAAGACCACAGTGTGAGTGTGAGGAACCAGAGTTTGATGGACCACAGTGTACCATGCCATAATGAGAGAGCCTTGTGTTAGAGAACACAGTGTGAGGGACGGGAGTGTGAAGGTCACAGTGTGAATTTGATGATTAGAGTGTGAGGGACCAGAATGTAAAGACTGAAGTGTTAAGACCACAGTGTAAGCATGAGGGACCTGAGGGTGAGGGTGATGAAGAATGTAAGAGGAAATGAACATCTCTGAGGGAAGATAAAGTTCACGTGTCCCATTAATGTAGCTGTCAGACGGGTCATGTCTCATTTCACCACTGCAGACTCATGAAATAAACATAATCACGTCCCAAATCGCAGCTTGAATAAACACGTCCTTCCTGTCACTGTGACTTTGTAGATTAACTTATGAGCTTTACCATTATCTCCAACGTCTGATATCCATCCAAAGACCCGCTCGTCTAATGTTCCACTTCCTATGTGTGTTTATCAAAATGTGTTTTTCCAAAATATCCATCCATCCATCCATCCATCTATATATCTATGCACTTTACAGACAAAAGTATTTGGACACCTCTGGGAACGTAATCGTGGTTCTTCCGCTAAAACTGAAGAGTTAGCAAAACTGTTAGCAAAAGATTTGAGGCACACAATTGTGTCTGAAGTTTTATATACTGAGGCCCTGTGTGTGTGTGTGTGTGTGTGTGTGTGTGTGTGTGTGTGTGTGTGTGTAGAAATTCATGTAATATTTTACACTTGACAGAGAAGCAGGAAAAGAGAATAGAAGAGAGAGAGAGAGAGAGAGAGAGAGAGAGAGAGAGAGAGAAGGTAACAGACTGATACAGATAGATAGGTAGCGAAACAGAAAGAGAATGGAAAGATAGAAAGATAGACTGACAAAGACAAATAAAACTAAATGAGACAGACAGAAAGAAATGATGAGATGGCAAAAAGAAATATGGAATGAGAAACAAAAAGAGGGATTGATGGATTTTGGACAGACAGACGTAGAGAGAGAGAGAGAGAGAGAGAGAGAGAGAGAGAGAGAGAGAGATACAGATGACCAGAAAAACAGACCACGATAAATAATTGGTGGTTTGTGGTGATCGTTAAAACTCAGTATTCATTAGGCATTTTAATGATATCAATTAGTGAGATATACAGTGAAAGCTCTCTCTCTCTCACACACACACACACACACACACACACACACACACACACACACACACACACACACACAGTAAGACAGCTGTCATTCTGGCTGGAGTTCATCATCCAGCTATGGTTTATTCAGTCAGTTTGATCTGCATTTGTCTCCTGATGACACCTCGCATATGGTGCGCGCACACACACACACACACACACACACACACACACACACACACACACACACACACACACACACACAAAGAGAGGCTGAGGCTGAGGTTTAGGACAGAAGAACAATTTGTCCCAAGTTAAACTATGTCCCAAACTGTCCCCAAATTATTTCCAAACTGCCTCCAATCCGAAGTTAAATCACCACCAAACTGCCCCAATGTATCACCAAACCATCATCAGACTGACCCAATGCACCATTAATCATGTCCAAACTTCCCCATTTCATCACCAATCTGCCCCAAAGCATTACCAAACCATTACCAGACTGCCTGAATCTATTTCTAGACTATCACCAAACTTCTCCAGTTATTACCAAATTATCATCAAACTACCCCAATCTGTCAGCAAACAACCACCAAACTGCTCCAATTCATTTTTAAATCAATACCAAATAGCCAAATAATGACCAAATGATGACAAAACCAGGAGCAAACTGCCCCAGTCCACCATGAATTCATCAAAAAACTCACCCAATCCATCACCAAACTGCCCCAAACCACTGCCAAAACCTCATCAAACTGCCCATCACCAAACCATAAACTAACTGTTCCTGCACTATGCAACACCCCACCCCACCACACTGCCTTAATACATTACCAAAACACCAAAAAACATTACCAAACTGCCCCAGCCATCACCAAATTGCCCCAAACTGTCATCAATTACTAAATGATTGTGAATTGCTTCAAAACCAAATTCCCAAAAAGAACCTGTCCCCAGACTTTTCTTACTATTCCCAGGGTGTCTCCTTACTACCCCAAACTGCACCCAAATCCAAATATACCAAATAGTCACTGAACTGCCAAAACCATTAACAAATTGCCCCAACCGGTCCCCCCACTGCTTTCAAACCACCATCAAAGCATTCACTGCACTCACCACATACTGCTGCTAATCTGTTTCCAAACATTACTCTTACCCCGTTACCAGACTGGCAACCAAAATGCCCCCAGACTTCCAACAAACTGCCACAGATCAGTTTCCACTCTGTCTCCACATAAACCTTGCACAGTTCTAAAAATGTATCCAGATTGTCCTGAATTGTTTTATTAGTTGCCCCCAAACTACCACCACCCTGTACCACAATCTGCCCCGCTACTGCTTTCAAACCCTCATCAAAGTATTCGCAACATTAACCACATACTCCTGCTAATCCTTTTCCAAACATTGTTCCTACCCTCAAGTCAAGTCAAGTCAAGTTTATTTGTATAGCGCTTTTCACAACAGACATTGTCTCAAAGCAGCTTTACACAAATCAACAGTGATGGTGAATGGTGTGTGTTTATCCCTGATGAGCAAGCCGTGGCGACTGTGGCAAGGAAAAACTCTCTTAGATGTTATGAGGAAGAAACCTTGAGAGGAACCAGACTCAAAAGGGGAAACCATCCTCATTTGGGTGACATCAAGAGTTTGATCATAAATCTTTCAACAATACAGAACACTGGACAGTGAGAACTAACATGAGCACTGGAGTATAAGATTATAAGTGATGTTCTTTCTGCAGTCTTAAACAGTCTATATGGTTAGTAGCTCCTAGTTTTATAAGCTCAGCATTTGTGATCATCACAGATCCAGCATCAGCTTCTCCATGCCAGAGCCTTTAAACACTCCAGGAGGTCCAATGTCAAAACTCCACACATGTAGCGGGATCCAAATGGCACTGGTACGTCTCTAGATGGTTCAGGATGTTTGCGAGTTCGGCATCTACTTCTTCAAAGGTCCGTAATCATCACGAGGTGGGAGGTGACTGGAGCTGGCCAAACCTCAGGGTGTCTCGGGATGGGGAGAGAAAGAGAAGCAGTGGAGAGGAATTAGCGTAGCTGCTGTTCATGATATTAACAGCACAAGTTGATAATGTGCATGTGATCAGATGTTCTGGAGCACAAGGTTATGATGTGATGTGTGTTATGTGTAGGCTTTGCTAAAAAGATATGTTTTTAATCTACACTTAAACTGGGTGAGTGTGTCTGAGCCCCGAACACTGTCAGGAAGACTATTCCAGAGTTTAGGAACTAAATGTGAGAATGTTCTACCACCTTTAGTGGACTTTGCTATTCTACGAACTACTAGAAGCCCAGAGTTTTGAGATCTCAGGGAGCGTGACGGATTGTAGCGTGTTAAAAGACTGGAGAGATACATGGGAGCCAAACCATTTAGTGCTTTATAAGTGAGAAGTAATAGTTTGTAGTCTATTCGAAACTTAACAGGAAGCCAATGTAGGGACGATAGGATTGGGGTTATGTGATCATATTTTCTCGACCTTGTAAGAACTCTGGCTGCTGCATTCTGGACTAACTGAAGCTTGTTTATTAATGACGCAGGACATCCACCTAGTAAGGCATTACAGTAGTCTACCCTGCTCTCAGACTGGCCCCCAAACTGCCCAGACTGCCTCAGATCAATTTCCACTCTGTCCCCTGAAAATCCCTTTACAGTTCCCTGCTTTCAAATCACAATTAAAGCATTCATTACACTCACTACACTGCTGCCAAACCATTTCCAAACATTGCTCCCAAACTGCCCCCAACCTGCCCCCCAGACTGCCTCAAACTGCCTCAGATCAGCACCCTGTCCCCACATGATCCTCACACAATTCCCAAATGCCTCAACTGTTCCCCAATTTTCCCTAAACTGTTTCACAATTGCTCCTAACTGCCCCAAAGTGTCCACACGCTGCCCTCTAACCTGCCCCCAACTGCCCCATGGCACTATATAAACAAGTGTGATGGTGTACATGGCCTGAGCTGCCGTGTCTGCTTTAACGCTCTCTCCTCTAAACAGTTGGCAGAGAATCAGCTCAGTGATACCATCTGCTCACACACCTGCTACGCTCACAGAATTACACCCATATGAATGTGTGTGTGTGTGTGTGTGTGTGTGTGTGTGTGTGTGTGTGTGTGTGTGTGTGTGTGTGTGTTTATAAATGCTAGCTCAAAAACCAGCAAAAAACATCTACACATTCCCACAAAAAGCTTTTCTTTTTCTCTTAGCAGCCAATCAGAGCGCAGACGTTTCACACTAACTGTGTATCAGTACAGAAGAAATAAACCCTCCATCAATTTCACATGGATGATCTTTCTGGTTCTTCATAGTTCATCTGTTCCCCAAGGTGCCTGTGTTCCCAGTGTCCTGCCGTCCTGGTGTTTCTAAACTGATTTTCACGATCGCAGGTTTTAGGACCCGAGAGCAAAATGAAGTAAAAACCCAAGTCATTTGGTTTGATCAGTTCATTAAAGCAAGTAATACTTGATTTCTCCTTCACAGTATTAAATTGGTGGTTTTTGGACACCTTTTTGAACATCTCATTCCACATTAACTTCTCATTTGCTCTAATAATAACCTCCAATCTACTGTGAAGATGTTGCACTAGATTTTGTGGAGATTCATTGAGCCACAAGAACTTCGGTAAAGTACTGATAGAGGTGACATCAGGAGGTTCCTGGGGTGGGACAGCATTCATGTTTAACATGATGAAATAGGGTTGGAGCTGTACAGCAAGAGATTTCCCAGTTCCTCCAATCCACAGAAAGCAGATCTTCATGGAGCTGGCTTTGAGCACTTTGTGTCATGCTGGAACAGGTGCTCACGCGTCCAAATACTTTCTGGACAATTGTGTGCCTCCAACTTCGTAAAATAAATAAATAAGTGATTAAATGAAGGTTGTGGGTTCAAATCCCAGCTGCACCAAGCTACCACTTCTGGGCCCCTGAGCGAGGCCCTTAACCCTCTAGTTTTTCAAATGTATTGATTCCAACTAATCTCACAGTCAAACTTGTCAGAA
This sequence comes from Silurus meridionalis, assembly GCF_014805685.1. Classification (NCBI taxonomy): domain Eukaryota; kingdom Metazoa; phylum Chordata; class Actinopteri; order Siluriformes; family Siluridae; genus Silurus; species Silurus meridionalis. The sequence continues at coordinate 27,670,882 of NC_060891.1, forward strand.
ACGTTCCCACGTCGTGAACGCTACGACGATACGCTTCTACCTTTTCACGTTTTGTTCTCATTGCAGTATGTGCTTTAAGTTTGATCACGTCTCATCCCCTGTCCTGTCTTCAGTTGTCTCTCCTGATGTGTCCTCATTAGCAGAGGCTGAACGAGTAATAAAATATTCTAGTCACATTAAAATACTGTTACTTCAATGAAATTTTACTTGAATACAAGTTACAGGTTTAAAAATCTACTCGAGGAAAAATGAAAAGTAAAATAGTTCAAAAAGAAGATGTTATTCTTGAGGGGAGTTTAAAAAGATGATATAAAACTTTAAAGAGTTTTTAATTGAATGAACTCCTTTACAAATTAAAGCTCAACAACATAAACTCCTGTAATACCCAATGAGTGAAATGCAGATTGACGTTTTCTCCAAACGTCAAATGCGTTACTGTTAAAAGTAACTTTTTAGTTACTTTTTAAAAGAACCTTCTTTAATGTTCACATTAATGCCCTTTTATGTGTTATGGTCTACAAACACAAAACTGACTTAAACATAAAGTCATTTTTAAACACTATTTTATTAAAGTCAGAGCAGCACAAACTGAATATATCACAAGGATTTCTGAAATAAATAACAAAACAAGCTGAATAATAAATTCACAATCAAAAACTAAAGTGGCTTCTGCATCATAAAAGCTGTTGTGTTAAACTCTTAAACATGTTCCTTTCACAGCTGAAGTATGAAAACTATCAACAATGTAGAACAGAACACCGGGTTAGCTTCTAGCTTCTAGCTTCATCAAGGCATGGAGTTTCTTGAGGAGCTTCAACAGATTGGAGTTGCTGTTTATCGCAGTAGATACGAGCTTCGAACCAGAAAGACACAGCTTACATTTGACTAAAAGTTTTTGTCTTTGTAATAATGATCATATTTCCACTTTGAGAAACTCGTCTTACTCTCCCCTCGACTCGCCATTACTGCCGCACAGACCTGAATAAATGGAGACACGCCCACAGTGCGTCTTCTTCCTGTTTACAGTGGTTCATCCACCAATCCTACAATGGGTCTCTGCTGTAAACAAGTCAGACTGTAGTCTACACTTCAGCCCAAATTCATTCATTTTAAAAAGTAACGGGTAACGCACCATACGGTAACGGAGTTACTTTATTTAAAAATTAATGCGTTACAGTAACGCGTTACTGCCCAACGCTGGTCACTTGTACAGCTTCATAGTGCAGTGACAATTTTGTCTACACTGAGACGGCGTTTTCAGGCAAGGAAAAGTAGCTTTTTGAAAACACTCCCAAAAGTGGATACATTTGAAATCACGGTTTTATGCTGGACTGTGAAATCGGAAGCCTTTAGAAAAGACGTTCCAAAGAGCCCCAAAGGAAATAAATGGTAGGCAAAAACGTTGCAGGTCGCAGCGTCTTACATTTTGCTCACGTGCGGTACAGGGACGTGAGCGTGTTCAGACGCTTCGGTGTGGACAAGAAAATGATCGAAAGCGAAAGTGTGCATGCATAGTGGTTTTAGACGAAAAAGCCATTTTTGAATTGATCCATATTGGTGTAGACATAACCTCAGTGATTACTGATTGGAAGGTTATGGGGCCTTGTTTAGGGGCCCAGGGGTGGCAGATTGGTGTGGCTTGGATTTGAATTTACAACCTTCAGATCCAAAATCCAAAGTTTTAACCACTAATCTACCACATCCCCACACTAAACACTCAGCTCAGTTTGGGTTTGTGTGTGTGTGTGTGTGTGTTTAGTTTCGTGCCTGTTCTGAATAAACAGAGCGCGGAATGTGTTATCGTTGCGCGAGTTTAAAGAGCGTACGGCATGCTGTGCTCTCGCCTGTCAGAAAGAGCCAGGCAATTTATCCCGCATGTGTTTGAAAGTGTATAAATATTCTGCTCGATTGAAATCAAGAGAAAAGTGGCGTCCGTGCAGAGACAGCGATGGACTCAGTTCAGCTGAATTTATAATGTGGACAGAGTTCCGAGTCCCTGATAACGTCAATAATTTGTAAAGTATGAAAATAATTTAACTGACACAATTGACTGAGTGTTGTATTTCCACAAAGCTGCTTTTTCAAAGATGTAAAATGTGTGTGTGTGTGTGTGTGTGTGTGTGTGTGTGTGTGTGTGTGTGTGTGTGTGTGTGTGAGTCCTAACTCTCAGTTCATGCATATTTCAGTCCACAAGATCTCCCAGCAGACCCGGTAGCTCCATCCCAATACAAATCTTTGTAACTGTCTTCAACGCCGCGCGGCTCATGCTAACATCAGCCTGTCACAGAGATTAGCCGAGTGTTTACTGGCATCATCTCACACACTGACGATGGAACGCTGCTGTTTTAGTGCAGTCTGTAGCGTGAAATCGATACAGCTATACATCACACTAACATGATAACATCCGTCTTGTGTACACGGCTCGTCTTCAGAGCTCCGTATTCTCCACTTCTGTGCAGACTCGCTGGGTTTTAAGTTCGGTATCATGCTGATACTCACAACGGTTTAAATGGTTAATAGTTCATGATGACGAGTGACGGATGATTGGTGGATCGCGTATAGAGGTCAAATAAAAATCTTAAAAAATCTATTCAACAAGAGCTGACTTTTTGTGAGGTCATCTGTATCAGATCAGATCAGGGTGAGAGCTGTGTCCAATTAGCATGAGATTACTTTGACTTTTCTCCTGGCACTATCTCTCCAGGTTTTGAATCTCCTGTAGGTAGGCCGTCTCATTGTTGTTGGAGATTAGGTCCACCAAAACAATGTCGTCAGAAAACTTGATAATGGTGGAGTTGGAAGTGGTCACATAGTCTTGTGTGTAGAGTGAAAACAGAAGGGGACTCAAAACACAACCCTGAGGAGCTCCAGTGCTGAGAGTGAGGGTGGATGAGGTGTGTTTGCCCACCCGTACGGCTTGTGGTCTTTCTGTCAGGAAGTTGAAGATCCATTGACACAGCAGATGAACATGAGATTACTTTGGGATCAGTGTGAGATAAGTATGAGATTACTTTGGATCAGTGTGAGATTACTTTGGTATCAGTTAAGATTAGTATGAGATCAACCCGAGATTACTTTGGGATCAGTGTGAAATTAGTATGAGATCAACATGAGATTAATTTGGATCAGTGTGAGATTAGTATGAGATCAACACGAGATTAATTTGAATCAGTGTGAGATTAGTATGAGATCTACACGAGATTAATTTGGATCAGTGTGAGATTAGTATGATATTACTTGGAGATTAGTGTGAAATTAATATGAGATAAACATGAGAATACTATGGATCAGTGTGAGATCAACATGAGATTACTTTGGATCAGTGTGAGATCAACATGAGATTACTTTGGATCAGTGTGAGATTAGTATGAGATTACTTTGGGATCAGTGTGAAATTAGTGTGAGATCAACATGAGATTACTTTGGATCAGTGTGAGATTAGTATGAGATTACTTTGGGATCAGTGTCAAATTAGTATGAGATAAACATGAGAATACTATGGATCAGTGTGAGATCAACATGAGATTACTTTGGATCAGTGTGAGATCAACATGAGATTACTTTGGATCAGTGTGAGATTAGTATGAGATTACTTTGGGATCAGTGTGAAATTAGTGTGAGATCAACATGAGATTACTTTGGATCAGTGTGAGATTAGTATGAGATTACTTTGGGATCAGTGTCAAATTAGTATGAGATAAACATGAGATTACTTTGGATTAGTTTGAGATCAACATGAGATTACTTTGGATCAGTGTGAGATTGGTATGAGATCTACACGAGATTAATTTTGATCAGTGTGAGATTAATATGATATTACTTTGAGATTAGTGTGAAATTAGTATGAGATCAACACAAGATTACTTTGGGATCAGTGTGAGATTAGTATGAGATTACTGTAGTATCAGTGTGTAAACTATTGGAGGTGGTATTTTAGCGCACTGGACTTTGGACCCGAAGGTGATGAGTTCAAATCCCAGCCACACCAAGCTGCCCCTCCTGGGGGATAAGATAAATTGAGATAAATTTGAGATAAGTGTGGGGTCAGTATGAAATTATGTGAAGTTTGAGACTATAATGAGAGGTTTGAGATCAGTGTTGAGTCATTATGAGATTATCATGAGATAAATTTGAGACCAGCGTGGGTCAGACTGAGATAAGTATAATATTTGTTTGGGATTAGTATGGTGTTATGAGATTCTAATAATAACAATACTAATCATATATTTTAGTTATGGGCCCTCGCATTACACTCAAGGACACCTTACATACAATAAAAACACTAAACAATTAACAACAATTTCAATTAATGAAACATTAAACAACCAATAAGACATACGTCAATAATGTGTCTGTCTGAAAAGGTGCATTTTTTTAAACGAGATTTGAAAGTAGAGACAGCTTCACTGTTGTGAATATCTAGAGGAAGTAGATTCTGCAGATAAGGAGCAAATAAGATTCCTCATTTCTCTGAGTCTGTGTGGGGATTAGTATTGGATCAGTGTCAAACCAGTGAAAAATGAGTATGGGATCAGGTATCAGATAAGTTGAGGATCAATGTGGTATCAGTATCGGATACGTTTTTTTATTATTAGGATTGATTTGAGATTAGTGTGTGATCAGGATTTTATTTTGATTGGATTAGAAAGAAATTTGGATCTGTGTAGGATCAGTTTGGATCTGTTTCAGATCAGTTTCAGATCAGTTTTAGCTCAGTGTGGGATCAATATTGGTTTAGTTTGGGCTCAGAGTGAGATGAACGGGGAATGTGATGAATGAGATTACTTTCTGAATTCGGAATTACATCAGTGTGGAATTGCTACAGAATTGAGACGTGTGAGATGATTGCAGGATCTTTTTGGGGATTGATTATATTCGTATGTAATCACTAAGTAATCAATAATAAACCCTGGGGACAGCAGGAATGACGCGTCTACAAACGTAATTGGTTTGCATTGTTATTAACGGCGACATAAAGCCAACTAATCAGAAGGTTATCCAATAAAATTGACGTGTGTGTGTGTGTGTGTGTGTGTGTGTGTGTGACAGAGAGAGAGAGAGAAAGAGAGTATATTAAGTTGTCTTCCTATAAACAGGTGTGGTTTTAGTTAAGATTAGTTTCCCCTGCAGTGAGATCCTACCTGAATGCAAATCCCTCTCCAAGGGCAAGGTGTGTAATGGTGATGAATTTCCAGCATGATAAATATCCCCTGCAGGTACTCTTCAGAAGCTCCAAAACTTTTTCAACGGTTCCTCCCAGGGAACCAGGAACAAGTTTCATTTTCAAGATCAGTTTCCAGCATCAGGGAAAACCTGGGCAGAGTGGTGTGTGACGGCAGGAGATTGTAGACCTAATGCCTCAGCAGATAGAGAAGTGTGAGGAGTGTGATGAATGAGGAGTGTGAGGAGTGTGAGGAGTGTGATGTGTGAGGAGTGTGATGAATGTGATGTATGAGGGGTGTGAGGAGTGTGATGTGTGAGGAGTGTGAGGATTGTCATAATTGTGATGCATGGAAGAAGTGTGATGTGAGGAGTGTGATGTGAGGAGTGTGATGTGAGGAGTGTGATGTGAGGAGTGTGATGTGTGAGAAGTGTAAGGAGTGTAAAGAGTGTGATGATTGTGAGGAGTGTGGTGATGGTGAGGAGTGTGATGGTGAGGAGTGTGATGGTGAGGAGTGTGATGGTGAGGAGTGTGATGGTGAGGAGTGTGATGTGAGGAGTGTGATGAATGGGAGGAGTGTGAGGAGTGTGACGTGAGGAGTGTGATGAATGGGAGGAGTGTGAGGAGTGTGATGTGAGGAGTGTGATGAATGTGGTAAGTGTGATCCAGGATCAGATCATTACATCACTCTGAGTGTGGTGTTCCGAGCTCATTGCTGAAATGCAGGTATTGTGCAGAATCACTGACCCTCTCACTGCCCTGCTTCACAACCTGCACATTCCACAGCATGGTTTCTATCTGAAGTGTTGAAAGTGGAGTAGATTAATTACATTTGTTTTTACATGAGTGATGAGTCAGAATAAGAGCTGAATGATACACATTATAACAAAATAACACCCTCTTCCTGCAGCCGCCGGCTTCTTCATGCAGCCGATTAATCTGCAGTTTCCATGATACATTTTCTGTCATTCTCCATCCCAACAGGCTTCCTACTGGAAGAGGAACTCATCCTGGAACTGTAGAGGAACACTTAACTTGGTGTTAGCTTAAATGTGATTAATACCGCTGTCAGAGCATCATAATATCTGAGTGTGTTACACTCTATGGACAAAGGTTTGTGGACACCTGGTTAGAAGATAAAAGTATGTTATAATAACCTCCATTCTTTTGGGAAGATGTTCCACTGGATTTCAGGTTGTGCTTGTGGGGATTTAAACACAAGGGTGTTAGTAAAATCTGGTACTGATGTAGGTCAGGTGAAGTGATAGCAGGAGATCTTCCACTCCAAACCATGGAAAGCAGATCTTCATGGAACTGGCTTTGTGCACAGGGGCGTTATCAAGCTGGAACAGGTTTGAAACTCCTAGTTAAAGTAAAAAAAAAAAAAATGCTCCCACACCAAAGACATGTATCGTACCAGATATTGTTTCTATAGTAACAACTCGGACTTCACAGGAATTTGTAGGGAAAATGAATGAAAAACGTGGATGATGATTATTATGCTGATGTTTATCTGAAGAGCATATTTATGGAATATTTATGGAAGGAGTCTTTGTGCTCTTTGTGATTTTCAGGGGTAAAGCAGTAAATATGATTTTCGATATATTCAGAACAGAGGTGTTTATGCTCAATGGTTTTACACATCAAGATGTGTTTTTCTTGGATGCGATGCGATTCCCCATTACGATGCAGTTCGATCCGATTTCAATTCGATTCTACACAATGCGATTCAATGGAAAAAATCTGATGCTCTGCAATTCAGTGTTACAGAAGGTTCAGACAGACAGCAAATCATCAATTTATGGTAATCAGTGACTTTTAAGGCATTGCAAAAAATAAACAAATAAAACCAGATGTTCTTTTCCTGTTGTGTGTGTGTGCAGAAAGTTACAGCTCTGCCTCTGCCATGTTAATCTGTATTCTATGTGACTCTCAGGACACGCCTCAGTCTCCAGTGTTGATACGTCACATTCACGTAGCAGCAGTGGCGCTGAGAAAACGCTTTCTTTCTTTCTTTCTTTCTTTCTTTCTTTCTTTCTTTCTTTCTTTCTTTCTTTCTTTCTTTCTTTCTTTCTTTCTTTCTTTCTTTCTTTCTTTCATGGTGTGATGCGCTGCACCTTGTCATGTCGTGCCCCTTGACAAGTGTGAAATTTTCGCCCGTTGTGTGTCACAACTCTGGGAAGTAACGAGTGTGTTAATGAGTTCTCTGTGCTGCCCTGTAAAGTCACCTTCACTCGGTTCTGATCCTCCAGGAACTCTATAGGGAACATGTTCAGCATTCAGCAACAGTACCCTACACACCACATGCATGGAATAGGAAAGATCTCACGTGATAATCGGTCTTATTGCTGTATGTTCTCTTTGGAACCCTGTGTGATTGGGTTCTACATATAACTCTACATTAAATGGTTCACATGCAGATACAACCTGAAGAATCGTTTAGGGCTGAAGATTTAAGCCTTGGTCTGTAATGCTGTAGGAGTTCAGGATTCAGCTTTTTAACTCCTACGTGTTACGTGCACAACTTCATCCTCTATATCTGCTATACACTCTACACGCTAGTGTGCTAAATAATTTCATATGACAGAATTAAAAAAGCTATGCTTTCTTCACATTAAACAGGCAGGCAGACGGAATGCTGATCAGACAGACAGACAGACAGACAAAGTGCAGATCAGGCAGACAGACAGACAAACAAACAGACAGACAGCTGATGAGGCATGCATGCAGACATACAGACAGACAGACAGACAGACAGACAGACTGAGTGATAATCTGGCAGACAGACAGACAGACAGACAGACAGACAGACAGACAGACAGACAGGGTGCTGATCAGGCAGGCAGACAGACAGAGAGACAGACAGACAGACAGACAGACAGACAGACAGACGATGAGGCATGCATGCAGACGACAGACAGACAGACAGACAGACAGACAGGCAAACAGAAAGTATTCTTTAAACTGCAATGAATAAAACATGCAGCATCTGAAGGCCAAGTTGTGTGTGTTGGAGTGTTTGTGTGTGTGTGTGTGTGTGTGTGTGTGTGTGTGTGTGTGTGTGTGTGTGTGTGTGTGTGTGTGTGTGTGAGGGTACCTGGGTGTCTCCAAGGGCAGATAAACTGCACAATTCACATTAATGTAGATATCAGACGGGTCGTGTCTCATTTCCCCAGCACAGATGGAGCTTCTCATGAAATAAACATGGCCACGTCCTAAATCTCAGATCTTTTCAGTGAGAGCTCCATCCTTAATCACTCGCTACTCGATATGTAGTTCACTACATGAGGCATATAAAGACTTCATACTCAACATAGTCTAATTATAGATGTATTATAAATATAAGGAGCAAATTCCCAAATGAATTCTGATTACAATGGGAAGGAGGATTTAATGGAGGATGGGATGGAGGATTTAATGGAGGATAAGATGGAGGATGGGATGGAGGGTGGGATGGAGGATGGGATGGAGAATTTAATGGAGGATAGGATGGAGGGTGGGATGGAGGGTGGGATGGAGGATGGGATGGAGGGTGGGATGGAGGATGGGATGGAGAATTTAATGGAGGATAAGATGGAGGATGGGATGGAGGGTGGGATGGAGGATGGATGGAGAATTTAATGGAGGATAGGATGGAGGGTGGGATGGAGGGTGGGATGGAGGATGGGATGGAGGGTGGGATGGAGGATGGGATGGAGAATTTAATGGAGGATAGGATGGAGGGTGGGATGGGGATTTAATGGAGGATAAGATGGAGGGTGGGATAGAGAATGGGATGGAGGATGTGATGAAGGATTTAATGGAGGGTGGGATGGAGGATGAGATAAGGAAGGGACAGATGATGGGACGGAGGATGGAAAATAGTTGGATGAACACAAGTCATACTGCACACAAGTCATAGTGTGGGAATATAAACTCGATATGTAAATGTATTTATATATTAATATTTTAGATATTTTTATATCTGTTACTGTTTTATGTTGAAAATTCTTTTTTTTTTTTTTGCATCTTATTATATTGCAAATATAATTACAATATTTATTTGTTTTTCTTCTTTCACTATTTTTTTTAATTTATTTATGTTTTTAGAGTCTAATTATCTTTGTTAGATTTAAAATTCTACTTGGTGCCAAATAATATTTATACACTATTATTTAAATCAATAATATAAATATTCATGAGCATAGCTGAGGATGATTTATCTTGGTTTCTGAGAATAAAATGTCAGGTCAGCGAGATCAGGGCAACTGTGTGTGTGTGTGTGTGTGTGTGTGTGTGTGTGTGTGTGTGTGTGTGTGTGTGTCCACTCTTGTGAAATTCCTGGTGTGGCATTAAAGTGACTAGTAATAATTTGGAGTATGGAGAGATGTGAACGTGATTAATGGTAATTATTGGCAATTAAGTTGTCAGTCTCAAAGTTAGATAGACAAAAGCACACACACACACACACACACACACACACACACACACACACACACACACACACACACACACGATGATGAGCTTCTGCTCCTCTCTGTTTTAAACTGCAGTCCAGATCTGTAATTACATTTACATCATTTACACATTTTTCTTCACTGAACACTTTAATGCAGAACAGTTGAGTAGAGACACAGACAGACAGACAGAGTGCTGATCAGGCAGGCAGGCAGGCAGACAGAAAGGCAGACAGACAGACAGACAGACAGACAGACAGACAGACAGACAGACAGACAGACAGAAAGTATTCTTTAAACTGCAATGAATGAAACAACAGCTTTACACACGGTCAGCATTCGACACTTCATTTCTCTGAATATGCAGCTGAAATACTTCTTTCTTTCTTAGTTTCTTTCTGTGTCTTTCTATCCATATCATTCTCTGTCACTGTCTGTCTACTTGTCTCTCTCTTTCTCTTTTTTCTTTTTAGTAGATGTTTTCTTGTTCATCTCAGAGCAGTTCAGTAGGATTTAGGTGCGGTGACTGATTTAGGTGGTTCCATGATAAATATCACTCCAGACGTCTGTTTTCTCTCTAAATAACACAAACTCAGACGTGCGCTTTATTGTCTTTTGGTACGGTGAAGACGGTTTCAATAAAACGGCATCCAGACGGAACTGCATGGTGCTGAAGTGTGGAATGGGAGACATGATGGGTGTAATGATGCAAAAAAATTCACGGTTCAGTTTTTATGTCATTTTGGTTACATTGCAAGAAATGCAATTGCTGGTCATTTTTTAATAACACAGTTTATTATTATTAACATTAAACATTAGCTGGTTAAGGAATGTATAAATTAATTAAAATTATATAAAATAATTGTTATTAAAATAAAATATATAAAAATATATAAAAAATTAATTAAATGAACCAATGGGAAGATGGTGCCGGGGAGATGGCAAGATGGCTCCGGCTACGTTTTCTCTATTTTTGTTTATTTTATACTTTTATTTATTTAGTTACAGTTCCATCTACACAAGATGGACATCATTAGATATGACAGAGACACTCTTATATCTATTGGTGTACAATGCACTCACCTTTCGCCCCTTTTAAACCCGGACCCATGCTGGCCGAGCGAGATCCTGACGGAGAACAAAGGACGTGACCCGTACCGGCGTCCACGATGGAAACAATCCGGCGTCAGGAACAGGCTGAGGGCACGCGCACACCGTGCTCCCATACCTAGTATCCTGTTAGCCAACGTCCAGTCACTGGAGAACAAGCTCGACGACCTCAGGGCAAGGGTCAAGTTCCAAAGGGACATTCGGGACTGCAACCTTCTCTGCTTCACCAAGACATGGCTGAACCCAGCGGTACCAGACCACGCCATTCAGCTGGCCGAGTTCTTCTCGGTTTACCGCATGGACAGAACACTGGAATTGGGGGAGTCAAGAGGAGGTGGAGTGTGTCTGATGGTAAACAACCACTGGTGTGACAGCGCTAGCATCGTTCCTCTTTCACGCTCCAAACCTGGAACTACTGACCATCAAATATCAGCCATTCTGACACCACATCTACCTCAGGAATTCAGCTCGGTCATAGTCAGTGCCGTTTATATTCCACCTCAAGCGGACACAGACACTGCAGTATAGGACTTACATGAGACACTAACGCAACACCAAACACAGCATCGGGACTCTGCGCTCATTATGGTCAGAGATTTCAACAGTGCCATCCTCAAGCGTGCACTACTGAACTTTCATCAGCACATCACTTGCCCCACCAGGGGCGAAAGGACACTGGACCACTGTTACACACCATTCAAGAACAGCTACAAGGCACAATCACGTCCATCGTTTGGGAAATCGGACCATGCCGCCATCTTCCTCATGCCTGTTTACAAACAAAGGCTGAACCAGGAAGCTCCGGTTCAGAGGGAGGTCATGCGCTGGACTGACCAATCGGTGGCCGCTTTGCAGGACGCTTTGGATGACGCAGACTGGGACATGTTCAGGCGCAGCTCTGATGACGTCAACATGTTTACGGAAGTGGTTGTGGGATTCATCGGGAAACTAGCAGGTGATACGGTGCAAAAAAACACTATCAGAACGTTTTCCAACCAGAAGCCGTGAGTGGATAAAACCATCCGTGATGCTCTGAGAAGGATGCAAAGCGGCGCTACGGGAGGAAACTAGAGTCACAGTTCCAACAACGTGGCTCTAGGAGCCTGTGGCAGGGACTAAGAACAATCACAGACTATAGAACACCATCTTCTAGAATGGTGAATGTGCACGCTTCTCTGGCAGACGAGCTAAACACCTTTTACGCTCCTTTCGAGGCTGCAGCTAACCATGCTAGCGGTGCTAGCGGCACAAACAGCATGCACGCTGAGAGAGCCAGAGAGGTAAACACGTTCACCATCTCGGAGCATGACGTGAGGAGGGCATTCAAAAGAGTGAATACCAGGAAGGCAGCAGGACCAGATGGCATCACAGGTCGGGTTCTGAAAGCCTGCGCTGACCAGCTAGCACCGGTGTTCACTGAGATATTCAACCTCTTACTGGAACAGTCTGTTGTCCCCTCATGTTTCAAACAGTCCACCATTGTTCCTGTCCTAAAGAAACCCCAGCCCGCCTGCCTTAATGACTACCGCCCTGTAGCCCTGACCTCAGTAGTGATGAAGTGCTTTGAGAGACTGGTCAGAGACTTCATCACTGCATCACTACCAGACACACTGGACCCACTACAGTTTGCGTACCGTCAGAACCGTTCTACTGAGGACGCCATTGCTCATCTCCTCCACACCACGATGAGCCACCTGGACCAAAGAAATGGGAATTACACAAAGATGCTGTTTGTTGACTACAGTTCAGCATTTAACACCATCATTCCCTCCACACTCACCTCTAAGTTGGAGGTCCTGGGACTCACCCAGCCGCTTTGTCAATGGATCTCTAACTTCCTGACTGAAAGACCACAAGCCGTATGGGTGGGAAAACACACTTCATCCACCCTCACCCTCAGCACTGGAGCTCCCCAGGGTTGTGTCCTGAGCCCCCTGCTGTACACATACGACTGTGTCGCTTCCACTTCCAACTCCACCACCATCATCAAGTTTGCTGACGACACTGTTGTGGTTGGTCTGATCTCCAACAACGATGAGACGGCCTACCTACAGGAGGTTAAAAACCTGGAGAGATGGTGCCAGGAGAACAACCTTCTCCTGAACGTCAGCAAGACTAAGGAGTTGATTGTGGACTTCAGCACGAAGCAGGAGCGGTCATACCAACCGCTAAACATCAGCGGGACTCCAGTGGAGAGAGTGGACAGTTTCCGGTACCTAGGGGTTCACATCACACAGGACCTTTCTTGGTCCTGTCACACCAACACCCAGGTGAAGAAGCCCGGTAGTGTCTGTACCATCTGAGATGCTTAAGGGACTTTAAACTACCCTCTCAGGTGCTAAAGGCTTTCTACACCTGCACCATTGAGAGTGTCTTGACGGGTAGCATCACTTCCTGGTTCGGAAACAGCACCATGCAGAACAGGCGAGCCCTCCAGAGGGTGGTGCGTTCAGCTGAATGTACCATCCACACCGATTCCCTAACCTGCAGGACATCTACAGCACGCGGTGCCGGACCAGAGCCAGGAAGATTGTGAAGGACCTCAGCCATCCCAACAATGGACTCTTTTATTTGTTGCGATCAGGGAAACGCTTCCGCTCGCTGAAAGTGAACACAGAGAGAATGAGGAGGAGCTTCTTCCCACAGGCCATTCGGAGTCTAAACCAGGAAACACCCAGGATCTAAAAACTGGATCTAAATGCTGGTCACTCTCTCTCTATCATCACACTTCTGCATATATTTTAATTTTTTTCTTTCTTTTCCCATTACAACACTTTAAACCCTGGACAGTCACTTTAACTGTGGACTTACATGGCACAGTGCACTTTATACCACACCATACTGCACACGTTCACTTATACCACACCATACTGCACACGGTCACTTTAAGGACAATCACATCAACCACCTTATGTGATTATTGTTCACTGTACATAAGCATATCCTGTATCCATAAACATACACTGTATATACAATTTTTCCTATTTTCCCTATATATATCTTTATCTTTATATATTTTATATTTTACATAGTTTATTGTATTTATTTATCTGCCCTCTTTTTTTCCCTTGTTTTATTTCCCCCCCATCCTATTCCCTCATGCCGGACAATCGTACAAAGCATTTCACTGCATGTCGTACTCTGTATGTATGTGTATGTGATGAATAAAATTTGATTTGATTTTGATTGACTTGATTTGATTTGTATAATGCAATACACTTTATTATATTGATTAAATTGAGCAATCAATTAAATTGGCACAAATTATACTAATTAAATAAAAGGAAATAATGCAAAAATTGTATTAAATATATTACATTTGTTTAACCCTATTTGCATAATACAGGTGTGTGTGTGTGTGTGTGTGTGTGTGTGTGTGTGTGTGTTTTACATTTAACATTACATTTTTTAAAGATATGATCTACTGAACTGTTCTAATTTCTTCAGCAGACTTTAACAAATGTCTTAATTCCTTCCATCCTTTATTCATTCACTCCCTCGACATGTGGAATTGTCAGGATTTTCCCCTTTTAAGAGAAATTCTTGAAGCTGGATATAAAATGCTGAAGAATCCATATCATGACTGTTGTAAAAACCTTGTCGATGAAAGGAAGTGCCAACGATGTCGTTCATGTGCAGAACAAAATCTGAGATTTACAACAAACTATAAATTTCTTGTTCCTTTTTTTATACATTTGTGGAATTTAGCAGACGCACTTATCCAGAGCGACGTACAAAAGTCTCCAGCATTGAATCAATCTACACTGGTGCACTGGATTACAAACTTAATATAAATATAACTATTGATTTCTACAAAGCAAACTTGGAAAGTGCTAATTTAAGTTTTTCGGGAAGAGGTAGGTCTTCAGTCGTCGCTTGAAGATAGTCAGGGACTCTGCTGTACGGACATCTAGGGGAATTTCATTTCACCACCTCGGTGCCAGAACAGAGAAGAGCCTTGAAGTGTACTTACCTCTCATTCTGAGAGAAGGAGCTACCAGTGGAGCAGTGCTGGAGGATCTCAGACAGCGTGGTGCAGTGTGAGATGTGATGAGGTCACTGAGGTAAGATGGCGCTGGTCCATTTTTGGCCTTGTAGGCAAGCATCAGTGTTTTAAATCTGATACGTGCAGCTACTGGAAGCCAGTGGAGGAGCAACAGTGGGGTGGTGTGGGAGAACTTGGGCTGATTGAACACAAGTAGTGCAGCTGTGTTTTGGATCATCTGCAGTGGATGAATAGCGTTTAGGGGAAGACCTGCCAGCAGAGAGTTGCAGTAGTCAAGTCTTGAAATGACAAGAGACTGAACAAGCACCTGGGCAGCCTGTGTGGAGAGAAATAGACGAATCCTTCAGATTATACCTCTAGAATTGTTGTGTATATTTTCAAGTTTGATAGAAAATAAAGAAATAAAACCAGTGTACGAGGCAGAGACTAAACAACCCTGTCATCCAGAGGAACCAAAAGCTCTGTACAGAAAAAGTTCAGAAGCTGAGATTTGGAACAGGGTCATGTTTATTTTATGAGAGGCGACCCTTCGTCATGCTCAATTTATCTGCTATCAGAGACATCTCCTTCCTCTCACTCACACACACACACACACACACACACACACACACACACACACACACACACACACACACTGAAGGCATGACTGTGGTTGAGATAATTAGTGCATTTCTTTGTGTGTGATGGTCCGTGTGGCTCTCAGCTAATCAGAGTGCAGGGATTTATCAGCACATGATGATGGAGTGAGGGGTGTGTGTGTGTGTGTGTGTGTGTGTGTGTGTGTCCTCCAACACCTCATATTTATGCAAATGCCTTTCAAATTGGCTAAATGAACTCGCCTCCCTGCTTCTGTCTCTGATGATAAACTTACTTTCTTCTGTTCGAGCCTTTGTTCCGCTTTACCCGCAGTGTTTAACCCTCACACTCACAGTAACGGAGTGTGTGTCCTATGGAGTGTGTGTCGCACTCTGTCCGGCAGACACGATAACATTTTTAACCGTCATTCTGGTGAAGAGTAAATCGGCGAATAATTTACCCCATGTCCCAACGCTAGCATCAGTCATGTAGGCTAATTAGGATCGTTAGCATGAGAGTATTTATTTCTTAAGATGCTCGTGCATGGAATTATGGGTAACACACACACACACATACCAACATTCTTCAGCACAGTGATGTAAAGGCACCTCACTACACCCTACTTAGGGAATTTGTTGTTCAGTAAGGAGTGCAGTGTGTGTGTGTGTGTGTGTGTGTGTGTGTGAGAGAGAGTGAGTGATTCGGGGTGAAACATGGACATGTTTGCAGGTGTTTTTCCTACAGTGAGACTCGCAGGGTTTTAGGGTTAAAGCCTGTGAAGTTTATCACTAATCCCTCAAATGGTTCTGCTTCATCAATTAAAGCTGCAGCTAATTAAATTTTCAACTTCCTTAATTAGGGTGCTGATGGAGAATTTCTTTCATGAATAGAAAACAAATTTCTATCCATCAGTTCCTACAGCATGTCTCTCGCTCCCGCGTGCGCTCTCTCGCTCTCTTTCTTTCTTTCTTTCTTTCTTTCTTTCTTTCTTTCTTTCTTTCTTTCTTTCTTTCTTTCTTTCTTTCTTTCTTTCTTTCATCACACACTCCCTCTAACATCACTGTGTGTGTTACAAAATAAATAACTATATGCAAATGTATGCAAATGACCTGACAGGAATTAGAGACCACACACAGGTTAGAGAAAATACACTTCATATGAACTCTTGCACTCGGAGTTTCCTGAAGCACAGCTGCTAATCCAATGCTAATTTATTCTCTCCAAATCACACACACACACACACACACACACACACACACACACACAAACACACACACTCAGCGAGTGTAATCACACAGACGATCAGCATGTCCTTATAGAATATAAATTTACTGTGACAGAAATAAAGCTATCGATGTTCTCAGGGAATTGGTAAGGAAGGACAGAGGGAGTAGATGAGAGATGGGTTGTGGTGTTAGAGAGATGAGGTGGAGAGAAAGAAAGGGCAGGGTTGTTGGAGAGGATGGGGTGGAGAGAAAGAAAGGGCAGGGTTGTTGGAGAGGATGGGGTGGTGAGAGAGAAAGGGTAGGGTTGTTGGAGAGATGTGGTGGAGAGAGAGAAAGGGTAGGGTTGATGAAGAGATGTGGTGGAGAGAGAAAGGGTAGGGTTGTTAGAGAGAGGGGTGGAGAGAGTGAAAGGGTAGGGTTGTTGGAGAGAGGTGGGGTGAAGAGAGAGAAAGGGTAGGGTTGTTGAAGAGAGAAAGGGTAGGGTTGTTGAAGAGAGAGGGGTGGAGAGAGAAAGGGTAGGGTGGTTGAGAGAGAAAGGGTAGGGTTGTTGGGAGAGAGGGGTGGAGAGAGAGAAAGGGTAGGGTTGATGGAGAGATGGAGTGGAGAGAGAGAAAGGGTAGGGTTGGAGAGAGGGGTGGAGAGAGAGAGGTAGGGTTGGAGAGAGGGGTGGAAAAGAGAAAGGGTAGGGTTGTTGGAGAGAGGGGTGGAGAGAGAAAGCGGGTAGGGTTGTTGGAGAGATGTGGTGGAGAGAGAGAGAGAAAGGTAGGGTTGTTGGAGAGAGAGGGGTGGAGAGAGAGAAAGGGTAGGGTTGGTGGAGAGAGAGAAAGGGTAGGGTTGTTGGAGATGTGGTGAAGATAGAAAAAGGGTAGGGTTGTTGGAGAGAGAGGTGGAAAAGAGAAAGGGTAGGGTTGTTGGAGTGAGAGGGGTGGGGAGAGAAAGGGTAGGGTTGTTGGAGATATGTGGTGAGAGAGAGAAAGGTTAGGGTTGTTGGAGATGTGGTGAAGATAGAAAAAGGGTAGGGTTGTTGGAGAGATGTGGTGGAGAGAAAGAAAGGGTAGGGTTGTTGGAGAGAGGGGTTGAGAGAGAGAGAAATGGTAGGGTTGTTGAAGAGAGGTGGTTGAGAGAGAGAGGTAGGGTTGTAGAGAGGGGTGGAGAGAGAGCAAGGTTAGGGTTGTTGTAGAGGGGTGGAGAGAGAGCAAGGTTAGGGTTGTTGTAGAGAGGGGGTGGAGAGAGAGAAATGGTAGGGTTGTTGGAGAGAGGGGGTGGAGAGAGAGAGAGGTTAGGGTTGTTGGAGAGAGGGGGTGGAGAGAGAGCAAGGTTAGGGTTGTTGGAGAGAGGTGGTGGAAAAAAGAGGAAAAGTCTCAATCCTGACTGTCCCACAGGTCTCTGTTCCGCACATCTCAATCCTCACTGTCCCACAGGTCTCTGTTCCACACATCTCAATCTTTACTGTCCCACAGGTCTCTGTTTCACACGTCTCAATCTTTACTGTCCCACAGGTCTCTGCCCCCTCAAGGGAGAGTGGTAGCCCAGTGTTTAAGGTGCTGGGTTACTGATCGGAAGATTAGGGGTTTAAGCCCTGGATTCAAGCTGCCACTCTTGGGCCCTTAGGCAAGGCCCTTAACACACTGTGTCACCCCCAGGTTTTAAACAAACTGGGATATGCTCAGAAAATAATTTCACTGTGCTGTAATGTACATGTGACAAATAAAGGCTATTCCATATCGTCCTCACTGTCCCACATTTCTCTTCCCCCTCATTTCTCAGTCTTCCCTGGCTCACATACTTCTGCCCCACATTTGTCATTTCTCATTGGGCCTCATGTCTCAATTTTCAATGTCCCACATGCCTTTGTCTCAGACATATCATGCCTCACTCTCCTTCATGTCTCAATTCTCACCATTTTTTACATTTAAATCTGTTCTTTCTCCACATGTCTCCGTCCCCCACATCTTAATCCTCACTCGCTCATGTCTCTGTTTATGTATCAAAAACTTCACATGTCTCAAAACTTACTGTCTTTCACATCTCAATATCCAGGTCTCTTGTGTCTGTCCCTAAACTCTTAATCCTCACTGTCCCCCTATTCTTAGTCCAATAAATCTCTGTCTTAAATGTCTCTATCCTTAATGTCTCACATATTTCTATCACTCACATATCAGTTCTCACTCTCCAACACATATTAGTCTTCAGTGTCTCTCACATCTCATTCTTCATTGTCCTGCTTTCTGCTGTTTTGGTGAATGGAAAGAGAAACAGATACACATAAGACTCATGGAAAGAAGAAAGTGGAAAAATTGAGATATAGGTGTTAGACCTCTCTCTTTCTGTCTTTCTCTTTTTATTTCTCTCAGTCTCTCTCTCTT
The DNA here is from genome assembly GCF_014805685.1 of Silurus meridionalis. NCBI lineage: Eukaryota > Metazoa > Chordata > Actinopteri > Siluriformes > Siluridae > Silurus > Silurus meridionalis. The sequence goes on from NC_060891.1 coordinate 27,689,763, forward strand.
TCCTCCTCTCTGATTCTGTTTTATTCTTATTCTTTGTCACTTATTCTTAAATGTTTTCTTGCTTGCTTGCTTGCTTTCTGTCATATTCTCTCTCTCTCTCTCTCTCTCTCTCTCTCTCTCTCTCTCTCTCTTTCTCTCTCTCTCCCTGCTTTATTTTTATTTTTAATGCCTGAACTTAAGTAACATAGGATTCAACATCAAAGATTCAGAACACAGCCGTACCTACCCACACACACACACACACCTACACATACACACACACACACACACACACACACACTTTGATTAGTTGTTTATGGGACGACCTTGTTATTTCTGCAGGACCTCTGTATAAAGAGTAAAAAAAAAAATGTAATAAAAATATATAAAGGTTGCGTGTGTGTGTGTGTGTGTGTGTGTGTGTGTGTGTGTGTGTGTGTGAAATAAACTCAAGGCTCACTGTTGATCCTCTTAACCAGGCTGCTTTATACACTATTGAACAATGTTCACATGAAATAGCAGGATTGGAACACAGCCCATATCTCTAATCCCCTCATTCAGAGCTCTGTGTGTGTGTGTGTGTGTGTGTGTGTGTGTGTGTGTGTGTGTGTGTGTGTGTGTGTTATTAGATTTGTTGGAAACATGATTGATATTGACACTGTTTCTTCCTGTATATGTGTCACTCGCTCTCTCCCTCTTTCTCTCTCACACACACACACACACACACACAAACAAACTGGAAGGACAAACAAGATGCAGAAATAGAAAATTGAATAGAGAGAAATGAAAGAAAGGATGGGTGGGTGGATTTGGATAGATGAGTGGATGGAGGGATGTTTGGATCAATAATCAGATTTGATTAGATGAAGAGAAGAATGGAGAGGTGGAGAAATAAAAAGGTTACTTGATTGGACTGATTAAGAGATCAAGACAGAAGGACTAATCTCTTTCACATTTATCTCCTCATACTTGTCTCGTCATACACCCACACTGATGACCAGCAACAACATCTGGAGACCAGGTTCAGAAGATCAGTATGGAAAGCAAGAGAAACAATAACACAAACTAAAACCAACACTGGCACCTAAATGGAGATCATCCTGCTGCTAGGTCTAGCAGGGATTCCAGCCTGAACACATGTGCTAAAGCTAACACCTGCCCTGAGAATCAACAGAGAGAACACATCTTCATCTGGGTGACACAAACACCAGAGAGTGAGAAATATCATTAGCACTGGAGTGTGTGATTATAATGTCCTTTCTGCAGTCTTCCACAGTAGGATGGAGTTTTGGAACCAGGAGCTCCTGAGCATCTCAAAAAAGAGCTCAACATCTCAGATAAATAGATTTAACACCTAATCCTTCATGCCTGAGCCTCTAAAGGATTATTGGTGGAGAAACAGCAGATGAAGAAGGTTCTTTTGAGTCCAATGTCTGAAATCTTCATTAAGTGGGATCCTCCTGGAGCTGGTACATCTCTAGATGCCTCAAAATAGAGATAAAGAAAAACACAAGGTAACGAAAAGCAATGATGCCTGAGTATAATGGCAGAAAATGGTAAAACCTGCTAAGTTGTATAGTTTAAAGACAGGAGGTGACGCTGGAGATGATGAAGGATGAGATTTTCATCAGGAGGGACGAGTATGAACAGGATTAAAAAAACTAGTTTAATAGAGGGAACGAGCAGGTAGGACATTTTAGAAAATTGTTCCTTCATGTGTAGAGGAGGGACATGGGGTATATTATGGGGTAGAAGAATGCTAAAGATGGAGCCACCAGTCAGGAGGAAACCAGCGACCAGTGTTCCTGTACTTTTTCCCCCCTCGGATCTGCCTGCTTTGTTCCTGCGTCCTGCCTCTGGATGGGTTCCTCTTCGATTTGAGGCCACTCTGTGCAGCTGGGGATGATTTTGCATCAGTGGCCTGAAGATCCAAGGATAGATTTGGACAATGTTCTACCACAATGGCTTATGACCACAGGTTGTATTTAATCACCATTACTGAACATCTCAACAATGATGGAACTGGAATGAATGAACATTCAGTGTTGAGGATGAGGTTCCCCTTTTGAGTCTGGTTCCTCTCAAGGTTTCATCCTCTTACCATCTCGGGGAATTTTTCCTTCACCACAGACACCACCGGCTCAATCATTAGGGATAAACGTATACATTCTTTTATTACCGCTTTATTTCTGCTGGTTTGAGACAATGTGCTTTGGTAAAGTGCTCTAGAAATAAAAATGAATACAAAATTTTGGAAAAGAGGAAGACCAATGAGGAGGTAGGAAGACTTGCAGGTGAATGGATTGAAAGGGACAGATGTAGAGGACAGAGTAATTCTAATAAGAGCAGCCAAAAGAAGAAGAAGAAAAAGAAGAATGGCAAAGAATAAAGAGCCAGACTGCAGTACAAGTAGCGAACAGAACACAAGTTTGAAGGAAGAATTGTTCATCCAGGATGTGCCTGAATCCCACCAGACCAACCAACCCACTCTCCGAAAGCACATGGACAAGGCCAAGTCTGTAAAATTCCACTCATACTGGAGAAAATAAAAGTGTAACAATATTTCCAGCTCTCTGATTGTACTGATTAATAAAAGCTACTTCAGCAACAAGGTCACAATTCTACATCAGTGTTAACCACATTTATAAATATATATATATATATATACAGCACTGAAAGTGTGGAAACACTGCGTCTTTCATGGTTTCAATTTTCATTTTGCAACAAACAACCAAGCATTGAGCAGTGAAAGAGTGAAAGATGGTTCTATAGAGTCCAAATCAGACATTTTTTGTCTCTAACAGAATAACTTGTGTAAGAAGAACATGAGAGAAGATGTGATCAGACTCCCTCACCCCCACACTCACACATGGAGGTGGAAGTTTAATGGTTTGGGGTTGTTTTGGAGCAGAGAAGATTCCGGAAAGAGCTGAAACACGTCTGAGTTCTGTACGGGTTATTTAGAGAGCAGACAGACGTCTGGAGTGATATCTATCATGAAACCACCTGCCCAGTCACCACACCTCAATCCTACTGAACTGTTCTGAGATGAAGAAGAACATCTCCATCTAGTGAAGAACATCTCTGGAGAGTTTTACAAGAGAGACAAAGTATTTTAGCTGAATGTTTGGAGAAACGAAGTGTTCGGATGCTGAAAGTGTGTAAAGCTTTTCTTCATGCTGAGGAGGATTTTTATAAAAAATAAAGTGGAACATCTGGACATTTATAGATTTGTTTGGTCAAAGAAAATCTTCAGACTGTTACATGTACAGGGCTTTGGGTTTGGCACACACGAATGCAAACCTTTTTATGTGCGGATGATTACGTTATAAACAAACAAATGTTGTTGTTAGAGTTTTATGTTCAGCTTCAAGAATTTCTTTTAAAAGGAGAAAATCCTGACAATTCCACATATCGAGGGAGTGAAGGAATGAAGGATGAAAGGAATGAAGACATTTGTTACAGTATGCTGAAATAAATAGAACAGTTCAGTACAGTTCATCTTTAGAAAATTACATATTAAATGTAAAAACACACACACACACACACACACACACACACACACACACACACACACACACACACACACACACACACACACATTTATATACACATATGTATTACCTAAATAGAGAATAACAAAAGTAAATTAAATTTTTTCATTTGAATACATTTTATTTAATCGATTACTCCATTTAAGACATATAATAAAAAGTTAAAATTAAATAAAATTTTATTTGTCACATACAAATACATACAGAGTACGACTTTGCTTTTTACGACGGTCCGGCATTCAAGCTAAAAGGGAATGGAATATAAAGGGAATTGAATGAGGAAAAATAAACCAAGAAAAAAAGAAGGTAGATAAATAAAAAGTATAAACTATATAAAATATTAAATATATGACGGCTTGTGGTCTGTCTGTCAGAAAGTTCTTCTCTACAACTTCCGAAGGATTCCACCATTTCTGTCCACACAGGCTGCCAAGGTTCTTGTTTAGTCTCTTGTGATTTTGAGACTGGACTACTGCAGCTCTCTGCTGGCAGGTCTTCCTCTGAACACTATTCATCCACTGCAAATAATCCAAAACGCTGCTGCACGACTTGTTCAATCTGCCCAAGTTCTCCCACACCACACCACTGCTGCTCCTCCACTGGCTTCCAGTAGCTGCACATATCAGATTCGAAACACTGATGTTTGCCTACAAGGCCAAAAATGGATCAGCACCATCTTACCCTAAAGACCTCATCACATCTCGCGCTGCACCACGCTGTCTGAGATCCTACAGCACTGCCTGACTGGTACCACCTTCTCTCAGAATGAGAGGTAAGTATACTTCAAGGCTCTTCTCTGTTCTGGCACCGGGGTGGTGGAATGAACTTCCTCTAGATGTCGTACAGCGGAGTCCCTGACTATCTTCAGTTGAAGACCTTGCTCTTTCTGAAACACTTTAATTAGCACTTTCCAAGTTTGTAGAATTTAAGAGTTAAGTTTGTAATCCAGTGCACCAGATTAGATTTATTCAAAGCACTTTTGTATGTTGCTCTGGATAAGGGTGTCTGCTAAATGCCACAAATGTAAATGTAAAAAGTTAGAGATCCATTGACACAGCGGCATGCTGAGTCCCAGGATCTCCAACTTAGAGGTGTGCTTGGAAGGAATTATGGTGTTGAACGTTGAACTGTAGTCCACAAACAACATCTTTGCATAATTCCCCTGTCTGTAGTCCATCATTGTGTGTAGAAGATTTGCAATGGCATCCTCATTGGAGCGGTTCTGGAGATACATGAACTGTAGAGGGTCCAGTGTGTCTGGTAGTGATGCAGTGATGAAGTCTCTGACCAGTCTTTCAAAGCATTTCATCACTACTGAGGTCAGGGCTAAAGGACAGTAGTTGTTGAGGCAGGTGGGCTGAGGCTTCTTCGGGACAGGAACAATGGGGGACTGTTTGAAACATGAGGGAACAACAGACTGTTCTAGTGAGAGGTTGAATATCTCAGTGAACACCGGTGCTAGCTGGTCAGAGCAGGCTTTCAGAACCCGACCTGTGATGTCATCTGGTCCTGCTGCCTTCCTGGTATTCACCCTCTTGAATGCCCTCCTCACATCATGCTCCGAGGCGGTGAACGTGTTCACCTCTCCGGCTCTCTCAGCGTGCATGCTGTTTGTGCCGCTAGCAATGCTAGCGTGGTTAGCTGCAGCCTCGAAGCAAGCGTAAAAGATGTTTAGCTCATTTGCATTCCCCCTTCTAGAAGATAGTGTTTTATAGTCCATGATGTTTCTTAGTCCCTGCCACAGGCTCCATGAGCTACCATGTTGGAACTGTGACTCTGTGTTTCCTCCCGTAGCGCCGCTTTGCATCCTTCACCTCTCTGTGAACACTGTAAGATGCAGCCTTGTACTCCTCCATGTCCCTGGTGTCGAGCCCCGTGTTGTAGGCAGCGGAGCAGGATCTCAGAGAGTCGCGCATGGTTTTATCCAACCACGGCCTCTGGCTGGGAAACGTTCTGATGTGGTTTTCTGCACCGTAAAAGTGTTTTACATTCAATTGTTTTCTATTTCATTTTGATAAAAGATTATAGAATATAATTTTATGTATTATTTTACCAAGCAGATTCAATGAAAATTGTTTTAATAATGTTAACTGCTGATGTTCACAAATGTTAATAATAATAATAATAATAATAATAATAATAATAATAATAATAATAATAATACTGCGTTAATAACAAAACGAAATTGAACTGAAATGCGACTAAAAACCGAGGTGCAAACCGAACCATGAATTATGTGTACATTTACAACCCTAATATATTTATATATATATATATGTTAAAATAAATGAAATATAAAAATATTTCTCTGTAGCTATGTGACTGCTCTGCTAATTAGAAGTCTCTCTCTCTCTCTCTCTCTCTCTCTCTCTCTCTCTCTCTCTCTCTCTCTGTATGTTTGTGTCCACCTGTCTGTCCATCTGTCTGTCACTCCCCCTCTTCATCTCTGCACTGTTAATAATCAATATAGGGCATAATTAATGCATTAGTTAGGGGGTTAATGAGTTCACTAATTAGCCTGGAGGAAAGAAAAAACTGGAGGGAAAAGTCAATAATGAGCAACACACACACACACCTACACACACCTACACACACACACACACACACACACACACACACACACACACACACACACACACACACACACACACTTACTCTCTGTACTGAACTCTTAATGTAGTTACTCTTTTTTTTTTTTTTTTGCAGTAACATTTGTAGGATAATACCAACTCAGACTGTGATTCAAGGCCACACACACACACACACACACACACACACACACACACACACACACACACACACACACACACATACACATGTAAATACATATATCCTTGTCATTTGAGGGACATCTCTGAGACAGAAATGCTTCCTCGCTCAATCTCACTGAAGCAACTGAAGTTTGTGTGTGTCTGTGTCTGTGTGTGTGTGTGTGTGTGTGTGTGTGTGTGCGCGCGTGTGTGTGTGTGTTCTAGCTGACAGTGGAGATAATGGCGTGTTTTATCTTTAAGACAAACAAACCCACAGTGAAATGAAAAGTCTTATCGCACTCATTTACTAATCGAATCCCGTTCCAGCTCGTCTCGCCGAACTCCAATCGATCGTCACAAATCTCACTTTCAATTTTTTTGCTTTATTCCCGCTCGTGTAATAACACGGCCTGACATCCCATAAGATATTAGCTGTAGGTTGAAATAGCACTGAAAGGGGTTACTGATCTACATTTTTTAGGCCTAAAAGTATTGGGACAACCTTCGCCAAACTGTTGGTGCAATAAACAGAATTCAATTCATTTCTATTCAGATTTTGAACATAAAAAAATGACAATATAGAGAATGTTATTATAAATGTATTATTTATCAAATTATAAAATGATACTTTTTTCCTTATATTTAAAGATATGAACCTAAAGATCCATGAAATTACTGAGCAACTCAAGAAATTTGAGAATGGATTTGGACTGTAATTAATATAAACAGTCTGCTACAACGTGCTCAGTACCACAAAATGCATGAACAGTTCCGCATTTTAACGAATTCAATTCAATCTCTTTTTATTTGTAGATCGTTTTTAACCGTGCACATTGTCTCAAAGCAGATTTACAGCAATAAACCCATAATTAAAAATTATATCATTCTGTTCCTTAATAATTATAATTCAAATTTACCCCTAATGGGTGAAGGTAAAACTCCTTGAGATGGCATGAGGAAGAAACCTTGAGAGGAACCAGACTCTAAAGAAAACCTCATCCTCAATGTCCATTCATTGTTGAGGTGTTGTTGAGGTGTTCAGTGATACACACATAAATCCAAACTGTGGTCTTGAGCACATTGTAGTAGACTGTTGCTATTAATTACAGTCCAAATCCATCCTCAAAGTTCTTGAGATGTTCAGTAACTTCATTGGATCGCCACACACATGCACCAGGACGGCTTGTGATATTCAAGAACATATATGTTCTGCTTGTAAACCTCTGTCTTCCATATTTTTTATAAAAATACTCCATGTTAATATGTTGAATATGTAAATATTCATATAATTAGTTTAATATAAATACATACCCTTCTGCACACACTAGTATATAATTATAACTTTCTTATGCCTCATTATTACATTTCTCTCCTTTTTCTCTTTACTGTTTGATATTATTTAATACTTAATATCTAATATTTGCTGTAGTTTGCTTGTTTGAGGCTCACTTTGGAATTTTATTGAACAAACTGTCACTGAAATTTGAACATATGTAAAATAAAGAAGATGAAGATAAAGAAAGATGAAGTTACTTATTCTGTACATCGTTTTTTCTTGTCTGCACATTTCTCACTGCTATAGCCTTTATATTTATTTACTGTACACACACACAAACACACACACGAAAAATCGTTAACGCAATAAATATTTATCAGCATTCATTTTATTAATGTGGAATAAATGCAGCGTGCATTTCTATTAGACCATTTTTATAAAATAATATTTGTAAAGAAATATAAAAGTGGTGAGATTAAAAACTTCAATGAAACACACATCTTTGCTTAAAAAAAAACAAATAAAAGAACTCCCAAGTCTCAATCAAGCACCAAAATAATCCATGATGAACAAATCCGGCAATTAAAACCGTCCGTGTGGAAACATACAAAAAATCTGTTTGGTGTCCTGAAGATTTACAACACAGCAATTACTTTACAACATTTATTCGAAACAAGAACAACAATATTTTGTCTTCATGCTCTTTGTTCAGTTTGGTTTCAATAATAATAAACATACATTTGCATAAAGTATCAATATTTGCCCGTATTGATTAGAGTTTCAAGAACGAAAAAAATATTAATTTAAGGTACATTTAGAACAGATACAAAAGTTACCTCATGACAATCATGTGAAAATGATCTGTCATGTGAAAATAGTCTGTCTGTCTGTCTGTCTGTCTGTCTGTCTGACTATCCATCCATCTATTGTCATATTTTTATTATTGGAACTATGGTTCCAAATAAAAAGAGATTGAACTATGGTTGGTGTATGTAGACGTTTTGGAGTCTTGTGGCTGAATGAGTCTATAGAGAAACATCATCTCAGAATAATGGAGGTCATTATAAGAGCAAATAAGAACTAAATTTGGAATAAGCGTTCAAAAAGAAGCACATTCCAAACTTATGGTCAGATGGTCAAACTTTGGTCTGATGTGATGTAATAAAATGGACTGAGTGTTGATTATTTTCTCCAGACAGCACGTCCTGGTGTTTTGTTTCTCCCGGCACTTTAAGGCGAGTTGTTACTCAGAAGCTAGGCATCTATTTTGACACCTGCCACGTTTGTTATGAGACGTGTAGTCTCACTCGGTCACTCGGTCAGCAGCATCGTCGTCCTGGCAACGATGTAAAGCGTCGCTTCTGTAATGTCTCACTAACGTTTATCTACAGAAACCTTCATAAGTGCAAACGGGCTGTAACGCTTTCCCTTTGGTTTAGGACAAAACCTGTGTGTGTGTGTGTGTGTGTGTGTGTGTGTGTGTGTGTGTGTGTGTGTGTGTGTGTGTGTGTGTGTGTGTGTGTGTGTGTGTGTGTGTGTGTGTGTGTGTGTGTGTGTGTGTATGTGTGAGGTGTTTACTGAAGAGAAGAGTAGGATTTTACTTGATGGTTTAATGTCAACAGAGGAAATGTGGGTGTTTGTGCATGCGTGTGTGTGTGTGTGTGTGTGTGCGTGTGTGTGTTCGGGGTATTTTAATTTCGTTCATCTAATGACCTTTAACATTTTAAATGTTATTAAGTGAGGAACAAAATTGAAGCACAGAAAATCTGGAAAATCTCTGAAAAATGTCAGGAAAGGTCAGGACTCATTTTGGAAGTGCAGCTCGTATATGACCTCAATAAATGTTTTTGCAAATAAAAGGGATTTGCATGCGATAAAGAGAAAGAAAGATGAACACATGAGAAACAAAAATATAGAGAAACAAAAAATGCAAACAGATAGAAGGACAGAAACACAAGAGAGAAACCGAGGGAAGACAGACACCAACAAAGACGTTAAAATAAATGGATGGAGAAAAACAAATAAGAAATAAAGATAGGAAGGAAGGAATGTAATGTAAACATGAGGGAGGGAGGAGGGAGGGAGGGAGGGAGGGAGGAGGAGGAAAGGAGGAAAGGAAGGAAGGAAGGAAGGAAGGAGCAAAAAGACAAAAGAGGGAAAGAAAAAGGAGGATGGGGATGAAAGGAAGGAAATGAGGATATAAGGAAGGAAGAAAGGAAGGAGGAAAGATGGAAACAAGATCAGGTGGAGTGACAGACAGACAGACAGACAGACAGATAGACAGATAGACAGATAGATAGATAGATAGATAGATAGATAGATAGACAGACAGACAGACAGACAGACAGACAGACAGACAGATAGATAGATAGATAGATACACAGACAGATAGATAGATAGATAGATAGATAGATAGATAGATAGATAGATACACAGACAGATAGATAGACAGATAGATAGACAGATAGATAGATAGATAGATAGATAGACAGACAGACAGACAGACAGACAGATAGACAGATAGATAGATAGATAGATAGATAGATAGATAGATAGATAGATAGATAGATACACAGACAGATAGATAGACAGATAGATAGATAGATAGATAGATAGACAGACAGACAGACAGACAGACAGACAGACAGATAGACAGATAGATAGATAGATAGATAGATAGATAGATAGACAGACAGACAGACAGACAGACAGACAGACAGACAGACAGACAGATAGATAGATAGACAGGTGAGCTGCTCTCAGGATCTTCTGGATTATAATCTTTTTTCTTTGGGAGCGGAGGTGTGTGTAGTTGGAAGTGGGTGGAGCTCTCATATGATTGACAGGTGATGTGTTAATAAGCACTTCTACCCCCTGAGAGGTGCGTGTGTGTTAATTACACAGTTATTAAGCTTCCTGGATGTGGGCGTCGACTTCAAAACTGTGCATTTCTGATGCCCCTGATGACCACAGGAAGTTGTGTAACTGCAGGTTATTGGAGATGGAACTGTTTATGTGAGGGATCATTTTAATGAAGCTTTGGATTTACAGATCTTAATAACAGAGTACAGACTGACAGCTAGTCACAGATTATCACTTAATAACATGATCACTTCCAACCAGTAACGAGTTAAAACTGATTTTTCTCTGTAAAGCTGCTTTAAGACCACGTGCATTGATGAACCCTACAAATAAAAATCAACTGAATTAAAGCTCATTGATGTTTGCAGAGAAAAACTGACTGAATGGATCAGAATAATGTTTTATTTTCCTGAATAAATGTAAATACGACTTGTTAGATCCAGAACATAAACACAAAAGGTTGTGCAAAACAGCAACAGCAGCAATTAATATAATGATGTATTTTTTGCACATTGTATTGTATAAGATATTATACAGGCTTGTGTTGCATGTTTGCACTGTGTTTTATTTTATTTTATCTGCACTGTTTGTACTTTGTGTTCTGTTCTCTATGTAGCTCTATGTTTTTAAATTGTAAAAATATAAAAATTTCACGCAACAGGCAGCGGCGTACGATACGTCAGACGCAGCTGAGATGAGCGAATCTCTCACCCTGCGAGACGCCTAACTCTCGCTAGCGCTCAACAGAGTTTCTCAGTGTGTGTTTTTTTCATTTTTAAACAGTTTCAAACGGCAATTAGTGATAAAAGCATGTCTTCCAAGTGCCCAAGTCCGTCTCCTGCTTGTAGGAAAAAAATGAAGAGGAAAGCAATCAGTTTAGAGCCGAAAATGAAAATAATAAACCAGCATGAAGCAGGAAAGACCGTCACAGTCATAGTACCATCTTCCACTTACGATATTGTTGACTTACGATGGAGTCGTCACACCGTATCCCCCTCGTAAATAGAGGACGACCTCTACAAGCTGCTGTGGGGTGCTATGTATTTATTGTTCATATATTATTACAGATCTGATTAAGGGAGGTAGTCACTTAGTGGTCAAGGCATTGGACCTTGAATTGGACGGTCTTGACTTTAAATCCCAGCCACACCAAGCTGCCACTCCTGGGCCCCTAAGTAGGGCCCTCAACCCCATAACTGCTCAGTTGTATGAATGAGTTCAGTCAACTGAATGTGGCTGCCCCTGACTAACTGCCCCACCAACTGGGGGGCACAGAGAGAACTGCACACTCGCTGAACACTACATACACACCTGCCACCAGATGAGGGACAGTGTGTGACAACTAACACACACACACACACACACACACACACACACACACACATATATATATATACACTTACTTTCCTTTTTTTTAATTAAAACTACTTCTTAATTCTTTTTTTCCTTTGTTAAAGTATAGTTGTTATTATTTAGTTACTACAGTTATATTACAGCATATTATTAAAGTTTATTGTTATTTCTGACTGTCTGTTAGTTCTGGTGTTATGTGTCTGTATCTTCAATGCTTTGGCAATACCAATGTCCATTTTTGTCATCCAATAGAGCAACCGTTACTTAGAAATCTTGAAGGAGATAAAATGTAGGGCCGCTCTGGATTTGGGCATTTGCCAAATGCTGTACATGTCGAATGTATAACCTCCGTATTACATGAGAAATAATATTAATAATATCTAATTAACCAATGTGCTTTATTTTTGTGGTACCTACTAAAAGTTTTTACTGACACACTCTCTCTCTCTCTCTCTCTCTCTCTCTCTCTCTCTCTCTCTCTCTCTGCTGATCTGTCCGTCTGTCTGTCTTTCTATATGTCTCACCTGATCTGCTGCCCCCTGCTGTCCCCAATAAAGGTAAGAACAAGTTCTGTTATTTTGATTAATAAAGCTCGTCTCTGAGCTTGAGTAATGACTTGAAGTCTCGTTCTACTTATTCTTTCTGATATGGATCTGAGAATATCAGTCACACAGAAACCAGGATGTGTATGAAAGATATACGAAATGCATTGAGAGAAAGAATGATTATTCAGACCTCTATACCGACTATGAGGTCATTGAGTTTTATATCAGTACACGATGAACAAATACATTCTTGAAGGCCGTACTGTTCTTGTACTGGTTATGGTACAAACATAAGCATCTATCATAAAGATATGACATTCGCAGCAGGACAATACGCCTGGAAAAGATTATAAAAAGAAATCACACAAACTAGTTCAATTGCTTCTGGTAGAATAACTTGAATACCGGCTTTTGAATATTACCTGGATAATAATAACAACAAAATCAATAATAATAATAACAACAACAACAACAATAAAAAATAGACCAAACCTGATGCAGTTTTTCCTGGTCACACACACACCAGGGATGTGCATCAACATAATGAACCTATGCGATTTGCATGTTGATGCATAGCCAACAACGCGATACATTACCGACATAGAGCAGTGCTGAGAGAACAAACGCGCCCGAGAAACGAGGAGAAATCGACCTACATAGAAAATATTGGTCACAAATTATTAGTCACTTCTACAAAACAAAAGAATCGTGCATCTACTAATTATATATATATAATTGTTATTTTTAGTGTGTATCCAATGCACACTTTTTAAAATCAATGCATCAAATCCATCGTTAACTTTTAGGCCGATGCATCGATGCGAATTGGTGAATCTTACCATCCCTAACACACACACACACACACACACACACACACACACACACACACACACACCCTGAATAATGCTGCATGCGAGCAAACAGAATGCTGAGTGTGTGAGTGAGATGTGAGATGTGAGTCAGGGACCTGCCAACCCGAGCATGAGTAATGAGTCCTGGGAAAGGGCACGAGGGCGAGTGGGAGTGAAAACACTGTAAACAGTGAAAAAAGAAAAAGAAATCCTTATAAAACATATAAAACAGTCCATTTTTATATCGTTACAGCACACAGTGTTATTAATGTGTTTTTATCGAGCTTTCAGCATTATAACAAGTTCATAAAGACGACACTGAATTACTTGGCTGGTACTGAGATCTGCAGTCCATGGAGATGGAGAATCCATATCTCATGTCACATATCTTCTATATCGCTCAGGTCTTTGGAAAGACCATTTGTTATACCATTTGGGGCAAATGGTTGCTCAGTGGTTAAGACTCTGATCATTTGGTCGAGGGTTCAAGCCCTGGTATCGACAAGCTCCCACTCTTGGGGCACTTGAGCAAGGCCCCTTCCTGTTCCTGGGATGCTGCATCATGGCTGACCCTGTGCTCTGACCCCGGCTTCATAGCATACCTGGAATATGTGATTTTGTTCCTCTACAACCCTGGAGCTCCTCCTGCAGAGGTTTGGGGCTTCTGGGGAGTCTGAACGTTGGTGGTGGGTACGTTAGGTTCCTCTGGACATGATGTATGATTTCACACATCTTTTTCTGGATGCTTTTCAGGCTTCCAGCCTGGTCTACAGTCATACATCTGTGCCAGACAGGGATTTTATACTCCAGAACTAAACACACAAAGCCTGTGAAGATAGAAACCGGTTCTGGGTCTTAGGCACCTAATTTCGTAGGCGCTTCCTATGTCATTAGTGCCTATGCTCCACAAGTCAGCTGTGAGATGAAGAAGAAGAAAAGATTCTGGAGTGAGTTCGATGAAGTGGTAAAAGGTGAACCTAGGAATGAAAGATTGGTGATTGGGGCAGACTTTAATGGGCATGTAGGTGAAGGGAACAGAGGTGATGAGGAGGTGATGGTTGGTATGGTTTTAAGGAGAGGAATGTGGAAGGGCAGATGGTGGTAGATTTTGCTAAAAGGATGGAAATGGCAGTGGTGAACGCGTATTTTAAGAAGAAGGAGGATCATAGGGTGACGTATAAGAGTGGAGGAAGATGCACACAAGTGGACTATGTTCTATGTAGGAGATGCAACCTGAAGGAGATTGGAGACTGTAAGGTGTTGGTGAGGGACAGTGTAGCTAGACAGCATCGGATGGTGGTCTGTAGGATGGTTTTGGAGATGAAGAAGAAGAAGAGGAGAGTGAGAACTTAAAGAAGAATAAGATGGTGGAAACTGAAGAAGGAAGACTGTAGTGTGAGATCCAGGGAAGAGATCAGACAGGAGCTCGGTGATGGTGAAGAGGTTCTGGATGATTGTGGAACTACTGCAGGAGTGATGAGGGAGACAGTTAGGAAGATACTTGGTGTAACATCTGGAAATAGAAAGGAAGACAAAGAGACGTGGTGGTGGAATGAGAAAGTGCAGGAGAGCAGAAGGAGAAAGAGGTTGGAGAAACAGAATTGGGATCGACCGAGTGATGAGAAAAGTAGGCAGGAGAACAAGGAGATGCAGCAGCAGGTAAAGAGAGATGTGGTGAAAGCCAAGGAAAATAATCTTTAAGAATAAGGGAGATGTGCAGACCTGCAGTAACTACAGGGGAATAAAGTTGATCAGTCAAACCATGAAGTTATGGGAAAGAGTAGTGAAAGCCAGGCTGAGAGAAGAGGTGACCATCTGTGAGCAGCAGTATGGTTTTATGCCGAGGAAGAGCACCACAGACGTGATAGAGAAGTATAGAGAAGGTCAGAAGGAGCTGCATTGTGTGTTTGTGGATTTAGAGAAAGCGTACAACAGGGTGGAGAGAGGAGTTGTGGTATTGTATGAGGAAGTCTGGTGTGTCAGAAAAGTATGTGAGGGTGGTGCAGGACATGTATGAGGACAGTGTGACAGCAGTAAAGTGTGCAGTAGGAACAACAGACTGGAAGAGGAGTTTAGGTACCTGGGGTCTACAGTGCAAAGATGTTGTAAAAGACAGGAGGTGGAGCTGGAGGTAGCAGAGCTGAAGATGTTGGACGTGACGACGATAGACAGGATTAGAAATGAGTTTATGAGAGGGACATCACATGTAGGACGTTTTGGAGACAAGGTGAGGAAGGTGAGATTGAGATGGTTTGGACATTTGCAGAGGAGGGACATGGGGTATATCAGTAGAAAAATGCTGAGGATGGAGACACCAGCAAGAAGGAGGTTTATGGATGTGGTGAGGGAAGACATGCAGCTAGTTGGTTTGAAAGAGGCAGATGTAGAGGACAGGGGGTATGGAGACGGATGATCCGCTGTGGCGCCCCCTAATGGAAAGAAGAAAGAAGAAGAAGTGTAATTTTATAGGGAATAGGGGACACCTAGTGCACTTGTATAGAAAGTAAGGGACATGTAGTGCACTTGATTAGGTCACTGTCTCCGCCTCCTCGGTGTAGGTATCTGGATGTAGTTCATCTTGAGCACTTCCTGTTCTCTTTTTTCTCCTCATCCTCATGCTCACCCCTTCCTGTCTTTGTGAGCTCCTGCACCCACACATTGGCTCACTGTGTTTGCTTCTGCTGGCAGGCTTCTCCTGGTCCACACACACACACACACACACACACACACACACACACACACACACACACACACACACACACACACACACACACACACACACACACAGCTGTCCACTGTGGGAGTTCGATCATTCATTGCCTCAAGCTATACAGCTCTATGCTACACATTATTGCAAAAATACATATCTCTCTATTATCATGCTAAAACACACACACACACACACACACACACACACACACACACGCACACACACTCACTCACAGATTTATTATTGACACGTCTTTTATTTACATATTCACCTAAGCCTTCATGAGTGTGTGCGATAGTGTGTGTGTGTGTGTGTGTGTGTGTGTGTTTGGTGGAGAGTTTTAAAAGCTCTTGCACTGCAGGGAACTGATCTGTGTTTTTATATCTAGTGCTCTGAGGTTCTCTTTTGCTGAACTCCAGCGAGAATGATTCAGGGCTGAAAGTGGAAAAACAATTGTATTGAATTGGCCACAATAGCAGAGAAACACATGCGGTGGACTTCAGAGGAACCGCAGAGGAACCTTAGGGGAGCTTCTCTGAGATGTACAAAGTGTAGAGAAAGGATTGAGTTCCTAGCTATACTTTACTGTACCACAAGGAACCCGAGAACTCCACAACTCCTCAATCTTCTACCATCCCATTATTTCTCAAGTGTTCTGACTTGTTGCTCATGAAGATGATGTCATGATAACGATGAAAGGTACAGGAGCTGACCAATCAGCAGCTTGCTTCCACTGACACACCCTGGTACCACAAACAAATTTTTTTGCATCTTCTTTCATCTTTTCATTTTTCTCTTCACCTTCCTCTCCTCTACATTTCTATAGCTCTCCCCTCATCTCCTTTCTCTCTCCTCCCATCTCAGATCAATTAGCGCCCATGTGACCTTTGACCTTTGCTGTGTATGGATTTGTGCTGATGATTTCTAGTGTGCGTGTCAGAGAGCTGATTGTAAAGGTCACACACAACACACTGTGCCTCCTAATTAAGCAGAATGTCTGCCAGCTAAAGGCCAAGACTGCTGTCTGTCTGCCGTCTCACTGTCTGTCCTATTGTCTGACACTGTCTGACTTACTGTCTGTTTTACTGTCTGACTTACTGTCTGTCTCACTGTCTGTTATACTGTCTGACTTACTGTCTGTCTCACTGTCTGTCTCACTGTCTGTCCCATTGTCTGACTTACTGTGTGTTTTACTGTCTGACTTACTGTCTAAATCACTGTCTGATTTACTGTCTGTCTCACTGTCTGTTATACTGTCTGACTTACTGTCTAGATCACTGTCTGTCTCACTGTCTGTTTTACTGTCTGACTTACTGTCTGTTATACTGTCTGACTTACTGTCTGTCTCACTGTCTGACTCACTGTCTGTTTTACTGTCTGACTTACTGTCTGTTTTATTGTCTGCCTCACTGCCAGTCTCACTGTCTATCTTACTGCCATGTTTCTCTGTCTCTCTCTCCGTCTCACTGCTTGTCTTACCATGTTTGCTATGTTTCGCTGCCTTGTCTCACTGTCTCTTGTTTTTGTCTTGTTTCATTTTCTGTAACTGCCTGTGTCTTACTTTCTGTAAATCTCTTCATCTGTCATCTGTTTTAGTCTCTGTTTTATATTAGTTTCTCTGCCCAAGTCTCTCTCTTTCTCTCTCTCTAACTCTCTCTCTGTTTTTCTATCTCTCGCACTCTCTATTTTTATCCCCCGCCCTCTCTCTCTCTCTGTCTCTCTCTCTCTTTCCTCACTTTTTATCCCCTCACTCTCTGTCTGTCACTTTGTGATTGATTTGTAACATTGACACTGTTCAATTGAGTTGTTTGTCCTATAAGTTTGGTTCACTTTAGTGTGTGTGTTTGCGATGGGAAACACTGCTGACAGTTAGAATCTGTGAGCGTTGTGTTTGTTTGTTTCTTGTGTATTTGTTGTGTGTGTGTGTGTGTGTGTGTGTATTTGTGTGTGTGTGTGTGTGTGTGTGTGTGTGTGTGTGTGTGTGTCCAGACTCTTAAAGACAGGAAGTTAAAAGTGTTTTTCTTCCCGTGAGTCCCAGTGGATTTGGTGAATGTGGTTTTACCCTCAACATCACACCAGGGCCCAGAGACGAGACGTAAATAATCAACATGTAGAGATTTAAACTTTAAACATCTGAATCAGCCGGTGGGGCGAGGGGGAGGGGAGACGTGGGGTAGGGCGACAAGGAGACAGTAAGACAGAGAGATGGAGAGACGAGGAAAGGGGAGACGGAGAGATGGGGAGAAAGAGAGATAGGAAGATGTAGAGACAAGCAGACGGGGAAACTGAGAGATGAGAAAACAGGGAGATAGGGAAACAGAGTTTATTTACTGTTACATTACTCACACACACACACACACACACACACACACACACACACACACACATATAGGAGACTCAATACAATCAGAATTAATAAACTGCAAATAATATTAATAATAATATTATTAATTATTATAATCTCTTTCCCTTTCTGTGTGTGTGTGTGTGTGTGTGTGTGTGTGTGTGTGTGTAAGGCTTTAGATGGTAAATCCGGATTAGTCATACCCTCATCAGAAAAGAAGACTCTGTGATTCATTTCCCTCAGTGCAGCCTTTCTGTTCCATAATGAGATTAGAGCTCAACACACACACACACACACACACACACACACACACACACACACACACACATTCCTTCTGTTCCTTGGTGACAGAGACTGTATACACACCGAGATGCTTGTGTGATTGTGCAGCGAGAATCCAGAGCGAAAAGTTTATGAATTACATTTGAATGTATATAAAAAAGAATTGTTGAATAATATAGTGAAACAAATTTGTGTGTGTTTGTGTGTGTGTGTGTGTGTGTGTGTGTGTGTGTGTGTGTTTGGAGCAACCATCCTCACAAAGAATAAGGTTGCTGTTCTAATGAGCTCCACTCTTCTGGGAAGATGTTCCACTAGATTTTGTGAAAATTAATTCAGCTATAAGTGTGTTAGTAAAGTCAGGTAGTGATGTAGGTGAGAAGGTGAGGAGGTTCCTGGGGTGCAGTCAACAGTCTCAAAAGATGCTCAAAATGGTTGGAGCTCTATAGCAGGAGATCTTCCACTCCAACCTATGGAAAGCAGATCTTAATGGGGAAACATGCTGGAGCAGGTTTGAGTCTCTTAGTTCAAATGAGTGGAAATATTGTGTTTTCATCATAATGGTAACAGTTTGTGGAAGATGCACATATCGCTGGAACAGTCAGGTGTCCAAAAACGTTTCTGCAAAAAGTGTAGTAGTGGCAGGTCTTCTTGATGAAGACACCATCCTGCACATCTTTGCTAACATTAAACAATATTAACACAGGATTGATATTTCAGTAAAACAGAAGCCGAGAGAATTAAACAAAACCGAAGCACCCGTCACCACGTCCCTGATCAGCGCAGGCTCGGAGACGAGCACAGATCACTACACACATGCAGCAGCACCACTCATCATAACCAGGAAGTAATCTAGTGGAAGGAAATGACACGTGAAATCAACCACACCTTACCTGCAAGTTCAATGCCCCTCCTCTTTCTGAGGCTAAGCCACGCCCCTTTTTGCACCACACACACACACACACACACACACACACACACACACACACACACACACACACACACACACACTGTGTGTGCTCTGTTTACAAAAAAGTACTTTATTTATTCAAGCACCTGCATTTCGCACCGGATCTCCACAGCAGTGTGAAAATGGTGAGCTGGATCTTCATCTTCAGGAAGAGGCTGAACTCCGCAGGAGTGGAATCTGGCGAGTAGTGTGGGTGCGGAAGTGAGATCATGTGGATTTTTCTCCGACGACATTTTCTGTGGTTGAGCTTGTCAAAGATCTTCCTGATCTCTATTCGTCTTCCTGTAATGTTCTTCCACCCTGGAAGCACGTGTGCCACTTAAAACACCTCGAGCGACTCGTTACAGCATCGCCGTATGTCAAACATGATAAAGACATAACGCCAGACGTCTGTGTGCCAGATTTACACAGTTGCATGCAGAATTTCACGTTTGCACTTTGTATTAACTTCCTGTACGTGATGAAATCGCAGACGTGGTAATGCACGTGGGTCAGAACAGCACCAGTTACACCATTAGTCTCCAAACCATTTAATACCAACTCGTGTTTAAAGTGATGTCCAGTAACACAAAAACACACATTCCCACTATTAGCTGTATATAAGAGTGAACGCTATGATGTTCACTCCTCCACTCTTCCTCTGTTCACTCCTCCACACTTCCTCTGTTCACTCCTCCACTCTTCCTCTGTTTATTCCTCCACTCTTCCTCTGTTTACTCCTCCACTCTTTCTCTGTTCACTCCTCCACACTTCCTCTATTCACTCCTTCACTCTTCCTTTGTTCACCCATCCACACTTCCCCTGTTCACTCTTCCTCTGTTCACCTCCACACTTCCTCTGTTCACTACTCCACACTTCCTCTGTTCACTCCTCCACTCTTCCTCTGTTTATTCCTCCACTCTTCCTCTGTTTACTCCTCCACTCTTCCTCTGTTCACTCCACACTTCCTCTGTTCACTCCTTCACTCTTTCTTTGTTCACCCTCCACACTTCCCTGTTCACTCTTCCTCTGTTCACTCCTCCACACTTCCTCTGTTCACTCCTTCACTCTTTCTTTGTTCACCCTCCACACTTCCCCGTCCACACTTCCTCTCTTCACTCCTCCACACTTCCTCTGTTCACCTCCACTCTTCCTCTGTTCACTCCTTCACTCTTCCTCGGTTCACTCCTCCACTCTTCCTCGGTTCACTCCTCCACACTTTCTCTGTTCACCTCCACACTTCCTCTGTTCACTCCTCCACTGTTCCTCTGTTCACTTCTCCACTCTTCCTCTGTTCACTTCTCCACTCTTCTTGGTTCAGTCTTCCTCTGTTCACTCCTTCACTCTTCGTCGGTTCACTCCTCCACACTTCCTATGTTCACTCCTCCACACTACCTCTGTTCACTTCTCCACACTTCCTCTGTTCACTCCTCCACACTTCCTCTGTTCACTTCTCCACTCTTCCTCTGTTTACTCCTCCACTCTACCTCGGTTTACTCCTCCACTCTTCTTGGTTCACTCTTCCTCGGTTCACTCCGCCACACTTCCTCTGTTCACTCCTCCACTCTTCCTCTGTTCACTCCTCCACTCTTCTTGGTTCACTCCTCCACTCTTCTTGGTTCACTCTTCCTCTGTTCACCCTCCACTCTTCCTCAAATCACTCCTCCACTCTTCCTCTGTTCACTCCTCCACACTTCCTCTGTTCACTCCTCCACTCTTCCTCGGTTCACCTCCACTCTTCTTGGTTCACTCTTCCTCGGTTCACTCCTCCACACTTCCTCTGTTCACTCCTCCACTCTTCCTCTGTTCACTCCTCCACTCTTCCTCGGTTTACTCCTCCACTCTTACTTTGTTCAATCCTCCACTCTTACTTTGTTCAATTCTCCACTCTTGTTCAATCCTCCACTCTTTCTCTGTTCACTCCTCCACACTTCCTCTGTTCACTCCTTCACTCTTCCTCGGTTCACTCCTTCACTCTTCCTCGGTTCACCTCCACACTTTCTCTGTTCACTCCTCCACTCTTCCTCTGTTCACTCCTCCACTGTTCCTCTGTTCACTTCTCCACTCTTCTTGGTTCAGTCTTCCTCTGTTCACTCCTTCACTCTTCGCCGGTTCACTCCTCCACACTTCCTATGTTCACTCCTCCACACTACCTCTGTTCACTTCTCCACACTTCCTCTGTTCACCTCCACACTTCCTCTGTTCACTTCTCCACTCTTCCTCTGTTTACTCCTCCACTCTACCTCGGTTTACTCCTCCACTCTTCTTGGTTCACTCTTCCTCGGTTCACTCCGCCACACTTCCTCTGTTCACTCCTCCACTCTTCCTCTGTTCACTCCTCCACTCTTCTTGGTTCACTCCTCCACTCTTCTTGGTTCACTCTTCCTCTGTTCACCTCCACTCTTCCTCAAATCACTCCTCCACTCTTCCTCTGTTCACTCCTCCACACTTCCTCTGTTCACTCCTCCACTCTTCCTCGGTTCACTCCTCCACTCTTCTTGGTTCACTCTTCCTCGGTTCACTCCTCCACACTTCCTCTGTTCACTCCTCCACTCTTCCTCTGTTCACTCCTCCACTCTTCCTCGGTTTACTCCTCCACTCTTACTTTGTTCAATCCTCCACTCTTACTTTGTTCAATTCTCCACTCTTGTTCAATCCTCCACTCTTTCTCTGTTCACTCCTCCACACTTCCTCTGTTCACTCCTTCACTCTTCCTCGGTTCACTCCTTCACTCTTCCTCGGTTCACTCCTCCACACTTTCTCTGTTCACTCCTCCACTCTTCCTCTGTTCACTCCTCCACTCTTCCTCAGTTCACTTCTCCACTCTTCTTGGTTCACTCTTCCTCTGTTCACTCCTTCACTCTTCGCCGGTTCACTCTTACACACTTCCTCTGTTCACTCCTACACACTTCTTCTGTTCACTCCTCCACACTACCTCTGTTCAATCCTCCACACTTCCTCTGTTCACCTCCACACTTCCTCTGTTCACTCCTCCACTCTTCCTCTGTTTACTCCTCCACTCTACCTCGGTTCACTCCTTCACTCTTCTTGGTTCACTCTTCCTCTGTTCACTCCGCCACACTTCCTCTGTTCACTCCTCCACTCTTCCTCTGTTCACTCCTCCACTCTTCCTCTGTTCACTCCTCCACTTTTCTTGGTTCACTCTTCCTCTGTTCACTCCTCCACTCTTCCTCGATTCACTCATCCACTCTTCCTCTGTTCACTTCTCCACACTTCCTCTGTTCACTCCTCCACTCTTCCTCGGTTCACTCCTCCACTCTTCTTGGTTCACTCTTCCTCGGTTCACTCCTCCACACTTCCTCTGTTCACTCCTCCACTCTTCTTCGGTTCACTCCTCCACTCTTCCTCGGTTCACTCCTCCACTCTTACTTTGTTCAATCCTCCACTCTTACTTTGTTCAATTCTCCACTCTTGTTCAATCCTCCACTCTTTCTCTGTTTACTCCGCCACTCTTCCTCCATGCATCCTCTGCTCACTCATCCAATCTCCCTCTGTTCAATCCTCCACTCTTCTCTGTTCACTGTTCACATTCCTGTGTTCAATTCTCTTCTTTTAATTTTTCATTTCAGTCCTTTTTGTCTTTGAACTCCTCCATTCTTCTTTAGTTCACTCACCCCTTTTTTATTTCTTCCCTGGAGCGAGTGAACCTTTCAGTCAGGCTCATTTGCTTCTGACTTGAGTAAATTAGAATATATTGGGCCTGGTAAGATTCTGGTCCTGACCGGTTTAAGTTCACATAAAGTCATTTATCCTGTATTTGCTGAGGTCATGCAAACACTTCCTGTCTGAGACACTGAGACAGAGAGAGAGAGAAAGAAAGAGAGAGAGAGAGAGAATGAAAACTTTTACAGTTTCAGCGTAAAGCTGTTATTATTAACATGATGGTTTCTGATCAACATGACCTAAATAGTAAAGACATTATGGTTGATGTCATAAAAACTCGATGCTAACTGTCACCACGGTGTAATATCAGAAAACACTTTTGCTCAGGAAATGATCTTGCCCTTGACGTTTGCTTTGTTTTCACACCCGCTGTATGTCTAGAGAACCGGCAGCACATGCTAGCTGGCTAAAACACTAGATAATTATGTGAATGTGGGACAGATTAACCTCAAGACCCTGACAGTTCCAGTCTCTGGCCACTTTTTCACTCTCCATCTGCTCAAAATAAATATCATTACAGTTTTCTTTTTTCCTAAAGAGGGAGTCAAAGGTCACAAATGGCTTCTTGAGCACCAGATCCTTCACCACGTTCCCCATTTAGCATTTTCGGTTAAAGGGTCTGTGCAGATAGCAGGACTAGTTCCACAGCTTTCTTTTATTTGATTTAAACTTTCACTTTCAGAATATGTCTTTTTGGGTATAGTAGAACCTTTAGACATCTTAAGAACCCATGAGATTTGGAACTAATGGAGCCTTCAGTGAAGTGCATTACCTCTTTAGTCGAGAGCCATTCGGGATTTGGGTTTCTGCTCTTCTGAAGAAGTGCACTACAAAATATCGAGTCTGTTTAGAAACTGTTTAGAAAACAGAAGGGCCCGAATGATATACTTGTGTTTCGACAGAAAACAAGATGCTTGAAACATAAACGCATACAACGCCATTTAGAAAAAAATAAAGTTAGGATGCTCTACAAAATGTAAATAAAAACAAATTGCGATATTTTACAAATCTCAAAAAATGCATATTTTATTTCATACTAAAACATAGAAAACATTTAAATCATTAAAACTGACAAAATTGATCATTATAAGGAACTAACAATGTAATTTGGAATTTGATGGCTGCAACGTCTTTGTCTTCTTCTCAGTCCATATGCATCTTGGAATGGAAAAGACCATTTGTTGTAGTTTTGGGGGAGGAATGTTTTCCCACCTGTGTTTGATACAGGATTCTAGCTTCTCAACAGTCCTGGGTCTTCTTTGCTGTTTTTTTCATTATACAAACCCGATTCCAAAAAAGTTGGGACACTGTACAAATTGTGAATAAAAACAGAATGCAATGATGTGGAAGTTTCAGATTTCAATATTTTATTCAGAATACAACATAGATGGCGTATCAAATGTTTAAACTGAGAAAATCTATCATTTACATTTTAATGCATCAACACATCTCAAATAAGTTGGGACAAGGCCATGTTTACCACTGTGTGGCGTCCTCTCTTCTTTTTATAACAGTCTGCAAATGTCTGGGGACTGAGGAGACAAGTTGCTCAAGTTTAGGAATAGGAATGTTGTCCCATTCTTGTCTAATACAGGCTTCTAGTTGCTCAACTGTCTCAGGTCTTCTTTGTCGAATCTTCCTCTTTATGATGCACCAAATGTTTTCTATGGGTGAAAGATCTGGACTGCAGGCTGGTCATTTCAGTACCCGGATCCTTCTTCTATGCAGCCATGATGTTGTGATTGACGCAGTATGTGGTCTGGATGGGAGCATATATTGTTGTAGAACTTGGATTTACCTTTCAGCATTGATGGTGCCTTTCCAGATGTGTAAGCTGCCCATGCCACACAAACTCATGCAACTCATACCATCAGAGATGCAGGCTTCTGAACTGAGCGCTGATAACAACCTGGGTTGTCCTTGTCCTCTTTAGTCCGGATGACATGGCATCCCAGTTTTCCCAAAAGAACTTTACATTTTGATTCGTCTGACCACAGAACAGTTTCCCACTTTGCCACAGTCCATTTTAAATGAGCCCTGGCCCAGAGAAAATGTCTGTGCTTCTGGATCATGTTTAGATATGGCTTCTTTTTTGACCTATAGAGTTTTAGCCGGCAACGGTGAATGGCACGGTGGATTGTGTTCACCGACAATGTTTACTGGAAGTGTTCCTGAGCCCATGTTGTGATTTCCTTTACAATAGCATTCCTGTATGTGATGCAGTGCCGTCTGAGGGCCCGAAGATCACGGGCATCCAGTATGGTTTTCCGGCCTTGGATGATATGATGCACTGTAGATGATGATAACTTCAAATTTTTTGCAATTTGTCTCTGAGAAACTCCTTTCTCCTTTATTGCTCCACTATTTTTCACCGCAGCATTGGGGGAATTGGTGATCCTCTGCCCATCTTGACTTCTGAGAGACACTGCCACGCTGAGAGGCTCTTTTTATACCCAATCATGTTGCCAGTTGATCTAATAAGTTGCAAATTGGTCCTCCAGCTGTTCCTTATTTGTACATTTAACTTTTCCGGCCTCTTATCGCTACCTCTCCCAACTTTTTTGGAATGTGTAGCTCTCATGAAATCCAAAATGAGCCAATATTTGGCATGACATTTCAAAATGTCTCACTTTCAACATTTCATATGTTATCTATATTCTATTGTAAATAAAATATAAGTTATAGGATTGGTAAAGTATTGCATTCCTTTTTTATTTACAGTTTGTACAGTGTCTCAACTTTTTTGCAATCGGGTTTGTACAATGGGCCAAATGTTTTAATTTTATAAAAACTCTGGATGGCGGGCAGGCCAGTTCAGCACCCAGACTCTTCTACTATGACGTCATGCTATTGTAATAAATTCAGAATGCAGCTTAGCATTTTCTTTTTGAAATTTGCATTTCCTTCTCTGAAAAAAAAATCTAGACAAATGTATGTTGCTCTAAATGCCAGTGTTTAGCATTGATCGAGCCTTTCCAAATCTGCAAGCTTCCCATTTAATAGACACTTCTTCTTCTTCTTTTTCTTCTTCTACTTCTTTCAGCTTCTCCCATTAGGGGGATCATCCATCTCCATACCCCTCTGTCCTCTACATCTGCCTCTTTCACACCAACTACCTGCATGTCTTCCCTCACCACATCCATAAACCTCCTCCTTGGTCTTCCTTTTTTCCTCCTTCCTGGTGGCTCCATCCTCAGCATTCTTCTACCAATATACCCATTCAATAGACACTAAAGCTTTCTTATACTGTACCATCAGAGATGTAAGTTTTTGAACTCATCACTGACAACAAGCCAGATGGTCCCTCTCCTCTTTAGTCTGGATGATGCTACTATGGTTTCTACAAAGAATTTTCCAATGTGCCTCATTTTAAATGAGCTTTGACCCAGAGAGGATGTTGATGTTTCTGGATCATGTACACATATGGCTTCTTCTTTGCATGATAGAGATTTAACCTGCAATTATGGATAGCATGGAGAACTTTGTGCACAGACAATGATTTCTGGAGGTTAACGTTAATGAGCCCATGCAGTGATTTCCCTTACAGAATCATGACTGTTGTAAATGAAGTGCCGCCTGAGGGCCCGAAGATCACAAGCATCCAATATTGATTTTCTCCCGTTTCCATTGTGCATCTAGATTTCTCCAGATTCTGGTCATCTTCTTTAATTGTAATCTTATACTCACTTCTAGTGAAGAAAAACAGTGCTGGAGGTGAGCAGGATGTTCTGTACTGAGCACAGGGACAGGACTTACTGTCTTTGTAAGTACAGCAGCAACTCTGACCCACACGTCTGCAGTGTTCAGGTGAGAGAAATGCTGAGACTGCTGTGTGGAAGCGTAAATCTTTGAGTGAGCCGTATAAGAACATCAGAAAAAGGAGCCAGCAGTCAGTCAGAGTTCAGTGGTTGGTGTTGAGTTGTGTTAAGAACAAATTAAAAAATGAAAGTCGGTGTTCTAGGTCTTAAATAATTGTAAGTAGGTCTTAATTTTCCGATATCCATGTAACGCTACCTCTAATGCTCAATGAAATGCTCCTGAAGCACTTTCAAAAGTTTTTGCTGTTAGTGGTGTAATTCTTTCTTTCGCCTTTTTTTTTTTGCTTTCCAAATAAAAATCACTGGATTATGACTGCAAATAAGACCAACAAACAACAGCCAATCATGTTGTCGTCATGAACCCGAAATAAAAGGGATTTTATTTTTCAGCTAAGTGCAAGTTTAGCAATGCTTTATTGAAAGAAACTGATTTAGGGCTTGGTTAAGGCCAGTATAACAAAATATTTATGTGTGTGTTTGATGTGGTAATATAGATCTTAAATTTCATTCTCAATGATTTTGAAAGGGTCTTAAAAAGTTTTAGATTTGGATTTCGATCCTGATTATGCGATGTCGAGGTTTTGTGTTATTATTGACTTGGACAGCCGAGTGGTTGACGGGACAGAGTGTAGCGAAGCAAGTTAAGATTCCTCTCGTTCTTCTGTTAAAGTCGGGGTCATGCCCGATCCGGAGATGATCCAGGACGTACTCACATTCTAAACAAATGACAGTAAGAGGGTCGGAAACCCTGTGGAGAGCACTCTGTGGCCTGAACGAATCGATTTCAGATGAGAATCCGAGACTCTGCTTTGTCTTGCTCGCTTTCTCTGCTCCAGCTGCAACTCAGCTCTCCAATTTCGTGTTTGTTTTGTTTCCCAATGACAGGAAATGACATCAAAGTCACTTCAAATCGAGTGGATGTGGTTTGCGATGTTACATCTTTAAAATACAGAGGCCATCACACACTACTGACTCTGAGACTAACACTTTATATGCACACACACACACACACACACACACACACACACACACACACACACACACACACACACACACACACACACACACGTGTACATATGTATGAGGGCAATAGAGCACCAGACACCTTATTACAGTCCTGCTGAATATCTACTGTGTGTGTGTGTGTGTGTGTGTGTGTGTGTGTGTGTGTGTATAAAAGAGAGCGCTATTAACTCTATTAGCTGTTAAATCCCTGTTTTCCAAAACAGTTTCCAGCTGCTTTAAAAATGAAGAATCTGAAGCCCCACCCCATTTTGGAAAAAAAAATCATACGATCAGGTGAGGTAAAACATCAACATACAGCTAAAATTAGCCCAAGTTTAGCATAAAAATCATTTGAAACTTAGCTAAGGTTAGCATACCGTCAGATGGAATACGTCTAAATTCATCAGCTTGAATGCTGACAAAGAGTGAGTAGAAAATGATCAATCTGAGGTTAGTGAGAAGTTGTGATAGAATCTAAAAATTAGCATAATTGAGTAGATTGTGAGTATAAAGTTAAACCCTAGTGTGACACTTTGTTTAAATTAGGGTTTGTCTAACGTTTAATGCTACAGTCTAATGTTAATGAGAGGAGTTAGCATTAGCCTGGAACAAAATAGAGTTAGCATGCAATGTGTATTGAAAGATAATGTGAGGTCACGAGAGATGAAATGGTGATGTGTTTAATCAAGCTTTGTCTCTAACACACACACACACACACACACACACATACACACACACACACACACACACACACACACATATGCACCTACATCCTCAAACACACTTTGGCCTTTTAGCCTGCATTTAATAAATGTCCCTTCAGACATTTGTGTGTGTGTGTGTGTGTGTGTGTGTGTGTGTGTGTGTGTGTGTGTGTGATGGCATTAGTGAATGCTCTAGGCACTACATGCTCGTGTTCAGTGAGTGTGAAGTTGCACCCAGACACGCACCCAGACATACACACACACATGTAACAAGGAAGCATTAGAGAGGGTCAGCAGTTTCATTGTGTGTGTGTGTGTGTGTGTGTGTGTGTGTGTGTGTGTGTGTGTGTGTTTGCACCCACAGATCTGTGCATTTTGCCTCTAATAAGGATGAATTGCAGTCTCTGTGTGTGTGTGTGTGTGTGTGTGTGTGTGTGTGTGTGTGTGTGTGTGTGTGTGTGTGTGTGTGGTTAAGATTGCACTCACGTCTTTCTGTCTCTTACATGCCCTGCTGTTGGTACTCACCAACACACACACACACACACACACACACACACACACACCATCCAACTTTGACTTTTTTTCTCTAGACTTACAGAGCTGCTCCCTCCTGAGCTGTCACTCTTCTGCTCCGATTCATGACGACACATTAAATACTGTAATCTACACTTACATTTTAAATGCAGCATTCACTTATAATGCACACTATCTTGGTTTCTATGGCAATGCTACAGGTAGGTGCCTCAGTCCAGCTCTGTTATATTCAGGCCAGTGTTGTGGTTCTCAGTGTAGCTCTTCAAACCTCTGTGTAGCTCTACATTTCTTTGTGTAGCTCTATGATTCTCAGAGTAGCTCTAAATTTTAGTGTAGCTCTACGAATCTCAGTGTTGCTTTATGATTTTTAGTGCAGCTCTAGGATTCTCAGTGTAGCTGTGCATTTCTCACTGTAACTCTACAATTCTTAGTGTAGCTCTGTGATCCTCCATGATTCTCACTATCATTTTCGGCATAGCTCTACGATTCTCAGTGTAGCTCTATGATCCTCAGTGTAGCTCTACATTTATAAGAATAGCTCTGCAATTCACGGTGTAGCTCTACAATTTCCAATGTGGCTCTGTGATCCTAAGTGTGGCTCTACAATTCTCTGAATAGCTCTTCAGTTCTCATTGTAGTTCTTCGATCCTCATTGTAGCTCTACAATCCTCAGTGCAGCTTTACATTTGTGTAGCTCTATGATTCTCAGAGTAGCTCTACATTTCATAGTATAACTCTACGAATCTGTGTTGCTTTATGATTCTTAGTGCAGCTCTAGGATTATCAATGTAGCCCTACGATTCTCCGTGTAACACTACAATTCTCAGTGTAGCTCTATGAACCTGAGTGTAGATCTAAATTTTTCAGTGTAGCTCTGTGATACTCGTTAATCCTCAATATATCTTAACAATTCTCATTGCAGCTCTGGGATTCTTTGTATAGTTCCACAATTCTCACTGTACCTCTATAATCCTCTGTGTAATTATATTCTTAGACACTATAAGGACAATTACACTAAATCACTTTAATTTGTATTATGTCGTACTCTGTATGTATGTGTATGTGACAAATAAGATTTAAACATAAACTACTTCTTAATGTAGATCTGTCATCCTCCATGATCCTCAGTGTAGCTCTACAATTCTTAATGTAGCTCTACGAATCTCTGTGTCACTCTACAATTCTCATTGTAGCTCTACAATTCTCTGTGTCGCTCTACATTTCTCAGTGTAGCTCTATGATCCTCACTGTAGCTGTAAATTTCTCATTTTAGCTCTATAATTCTTAGTGTAGCTCTGTGATCCTCCATTATCCTTACTATCATTTTCAGTGTAGCTCTACGATTCTCTGTGTCGCTCTACATTTCTCATTGTAGCTCTATGATCCTCACTGTAGCTGTACATTTCTCACTGTAACTCTACAATTCTTAGTGTAGCTCTGTGATCCTCCATGATTCTCACTATCATTTTCAGCGTAGCTCTACATTTCTCAGTGTAGCTATACATTTCTTAGTATAGCTCTGCAATTTACGGTGTAGTGCTACACTTTCCAGTGTAGCTCTGTGATCCTAAGTGTGGTTCTACAATTCTCTGTATAGCTCTTCAATTCTCAGTGTAGCTCTAAAATCATCTGTGTAGCGATATGACTCTTAGTGTAGCCCTACAATTCTCATTGTACCTCTACCATCCTATGTGTAGCTCTTTGATCCTCCAAGATCCTTAGTCTGGCTTTACAAATCTCATTGATTCATTAATTGATTTTTTTATGTTGATTCTCAGAGTAGCTCTGTAGTCCCTAGTGCAGATCGTTGTTTAATGTAGCTCTGTGAACTCAGTGTAAAATTCATCAAAATCACTGTATTTTTATGAACCACTAGGGTGATTATTGTAACTCTGTGATCATTGTTGTAACTCTATAATCCTCACTGTAGCTCTATGATCTTCAGTAATCCTTAGTGTAGCGCTGTGATCCTCAGTGAGCTATCATGATCCTCAGCGTAGTTCTAAAATCATCTACTTTCCACCAGTAGTGATAACTGCACACAGCCTAACAACCTTACACAAACTCACACACACCTCACACAAACTCACTTAACCTGACACAAACACACACCTTTTAAAACCTTACACAAACTCACAACTCTCACAACCTCAAACAAACACACACCTATGTAACCTGTTAGCCTTCGCAGCAGGGACTCACAGCTGAAATGCCCTACCTAACGTTAAATGTTAACAGTCCCTGATAAAAGTGGGCTACATACACAATTTAAATATCTTTAAAAAAAAAAGACAGGTTGAGCTTTACTTTCCATTATTCAAAGTTAATATTGCTCAAAAAATATAAGTTATAGAAAGTTATAAATGATGATATTGATGTCCGGCCATTAAAATCCCAACAAAACAAGTCTCAGTTGTTACTCATTGCTGCTTTGTACAAATCTCAGATCTTTCGACTTCTCCCGTTAGAAGTCGCCACAGCGGATCCTCCGCATGTTTGATTTGGCACGTTTTTACGCTGCATGCTCTTCCTAACTCAACCCTCCCCATTTATCCAGGCTTGGGACCAGCACTGAGAGTGGCTGGGGTTGGTTCCCTGACCGGGGATCGAACCCGGGCCGCAGCGGTGAGAGCGCCGCATCCTAACCACTAGACCACAAATCTCAGATAAAACAACTTATTTGACTGTCCATTTTCTTTCTTTGTTTTCTTTTATTTGTAAACAAAGTCCAGTTAGCACCAGCTGGAAACAGCTGTTTGTGCAGAACCGAGAGCTGCATCACTTCCTGGGGCGTCACTGAATGTGCTCCTCTGTTTGACCACTAAGAGTTCATAAAAAGTAATAAAACTAAGACTCACCTACATGTGTCATTAAAATCCTGCACTCATTAGCTACATTTTCCATTATGCTACTGGCCGGAAATAAAGGTTTGAAATGAAAGGTGGTGAAGAATAAAAACGTCACCTGGACACCTGCCTATACAGTGGAGACTCAACCCCGAGATTCCGCCTCTTTTACTGTTTTTTATTTATTTTTTCTTTAGTGTGTGGTCTTATTTGTGTTGTAACACTATATTCTACCAGCCATATTTGTTTTTTAACCACAAAGATGATGTTTTTTTTATGCGTAAGTTATTCGGAAATATATAAACACAAACACCAGCCGAAGTTCTGTGACGTAAACAAAGAATAAACATCTGAATGACAACACTATTGTTTGATTGGAGCAGAAATGCTTTACAGCATGTTGTTCAGTGGAGCTTCATCTTTCCTAATAAACCAGGATCAGCAGCAGTGGATGTGTTTGTAGTGCTTTTTTTGTGCATGTTGTTGTTGTGTACTGCTTATACACATTCAACAATTACATTCGTTATACGTTTTCCATTGGAAAACAGAGATCTGAAATCGCTGCTTGAGCCTCAGAGCTTTAGAATGATGTATAGTGAGTGATGTTACTCTCCATTTTTATTTCATCTATTCACACATGAGGACACTGAGATATCGTCACGCAGTGCAGCGCTGAAGGCTGAAAGGTTAAACCTCACATAAACACACACCTTTTACAACCGCACACAAATTCACACCTCTCACCCCCTCACAGAAACTCTCACACACTCATAAAAACACACACACCTCCCACAACCTCATACAAACACACACAGACTCACACTAACACACACCTCCCACAACCTCATACAAACACACACAAACTCACACTAACACACACCTCCCACAACCTCATACAAACTCACACAACACACACCTCTCACAAACTCGTAAAACACACACACACACTCAAACAAACACACACCCCACAACCTCATACAAACACACACAGACTCATACTAACACACACCCCACAACCTCATACAAACACACACAGACTCACACTAACACACACCTCCCACAACCTCATACAAACTCACACAAACACACCTCTCACAAACTCGTAAAACACACACACTCACACAAACACACACCCCACAACCTCATACAAACACACACAGACTCACACTAACACACCTCACACAACGTCATAAAACACACACAGACTCACACAAACACACACCTCCACAACCTTATACAAACACACACAAACTCACACAAACACACACCTCTCACAAACTCGTAAAACACACACACTCACAAACACACACCCCACAACCTCATACAAACACACACAGACTCACACTAACACACACCTCCCACAACCTCATACAAACACACACAAACTCACACTAACACACACCTCACACGTCATAAAACACACACAGACTCACAAACACACACCTCCACAACCTCATACAAACACACAAACTCACACAAACACACCTCCACAAACTCATACAAACACACACAAACTCACACAACACACCTCCCACAACCTCATACAAACACACACAAACTCACACAAACACACACCTCTCACAACCTTATACAAACACACACAAAGTCATACAAACACACACCTCCACAACGTAATACAAACACACACAACCTCACACAAAGACACACCTCATAAAACCTCACACAAACACACACCTCCCACAACCTCATACAAACACACACAAAGTCATACAACACACACCTCCAACAAACTCATAAAACACACACAGACTCACACAAACACACACCTCCACAACCTCATACAAACACACACAAACTCACACAAACACACACCTCCCACGACCTCATAAAACACACACAGACTCACACAAACACACACCTCTAACAACCTCATACACACACACACAGTCATGCAAACACACACAACCTCACACAAACACACACCTCATAAAACCTCACACAAACACACACTTTTTAAAACTCACAAATTCACACCTCTCACACCTCACAGAACATCTCACAAAACTCATAAAACACACACAGACTCACACAAACACACCTCTAACAACCTCACACAAACACACCTCTCAAAACCTCATACAAACACACACACAAAGCCATACAAACACACAACCTCACACAAACACACACCTCTTTAAACCTCACACAAACACACACTTATTTAAACCTCACACAAAACTACATCTCTTAAAACCTCATACAAACCTACACGTCTTACAGACTCACACAAACACACACACCCTCTCACAAACTTACACAAACACACACCTCACACAATTACACAAGCAAACACAAAGTCACACAATCCTGTTTTCTGTGATTTTTCATATTGAAAAAAAATTGTAACAGTGTGATGAACAGTTGAATACATGTAGAAGTACTGAGTGTGTGTGTGTGTGTGTGTGTGTGTGTGTGTGTGTGTGTGTGTGCGTGGGAGAGAGTGAGTGTGTTTGTGCGTGTGTGGGTGAAAGTGTGTGTGTGTGTGTGTGTGTGTGTGTGTGTGTGTGTGTGAGGGTGAGAGTGTTAATGGATTAGTGCACATCTGCAGGTGTGTGTAAGTGCATTATGACAGTCCATTAAAGATGACTGAGTGTAAAAAAGGACAAAAGGGTCAGAAAATGTCCTCGTAAACATCTTCATTAATAATCTCTCCCTCTCTCTCTCTCTCTCTCTCTCTCTCTCTCTCTCTCTCTCTCTCTCTCTCTCTCTCTCCCCTCTCTTTCTCTATCTCTCTCTCTCTCTCTCTGGAGATACAGTACAGCAGGTAAAAATCTTCCTTTAAACTTTCACTTGAGTAAATGTACAAATGTTTTGTCTTAAAATTTATTATAATTAA
Organism: Silurus meridionalis; assembly: GCF_014805685.1. Classification (NCBI taxonomy): domain Eukaryota; kingdom Metazoa; phylum Chordata; class Actinopteri; order Siluriformes; family Siluridae; genus Silurus; species Silurus meridionalis. Next base: position 27,724,663 of record NC_060891.1, read on the forward strand.
GACTCTTCACTTAATCACCTCAGTTTATGTGTAAAGACTCGAATGTGACTCTCAGCACACTGATCTATTAATAGAATGATATTAATGACTCAAACACTGAAAATAAACAATAAAAAACCCAAAATAAATAAATATATAAAAATGACTTTTACTTTTTTTGGACGCCCCGTGCCGCCGCTCTGGTGCTCTGCCCATGTCGCCAAGCGCCAATCAAAACAACCTCAAAACCCCGAGTTTATCCAGTTACATTTTTATCCTCATAAATAAAAAGGAACGACTTATTTTGCGAAATGTAGTTGAGTATAAAGTAAAACTTTGCACTTTGCAGCCTGTCTATCTGTGTACTTCTCTCTTTATGTCTCTCTGTCTAGATCTCTGTCTCGCTCACTCTTTTTTTTTGTCTCTGTCTCTCTCGCTCTCTCTCTCTCTCTCTCTCTCTCTCTCTCTCTCTCTCTCTCTCTCTCTCTCTCTCTCTCTCTTCCTCATTATCTGTCTCTCTGATTTTCTAAGCTTTTCCATCTGTTTCTTTGTTAACCTTAGTATCTGTTTCTCAATTTCATTATCACCTTCATCATATCCATCATCATCATCATCATCATCAACATCATCATCATCATCTTGATATTCATCATAATTATCATCATCTTCATCATCTTCTTGTTAATCATAATTATTACCATAATCATCATCTTCATCATCATCATCACCAAAATATCTTCTTCTTCATCATAATCATCAACTCCATCATCATCTTGTTCATCATAATTATTACCATCATCATCATCATCATCATCAACATCATATTCTTCATCTTCTTCATCATATTCTTGTTCATCATAATTATCACCATCATTATTATCATCATCTTCATTATCTTTATCATCATAACCATCGACAACATCATCTTCTGCATCATAGTCATCACCACCATCAACACATCATCTGCATCATCATCATCTTCATCATCATCCGTCTTAAAATGCTGCTATGGAGAGAAAAATCCAGACCTGTGTATTTTGGGTTAAAAAGAAATCGTTGGCGCTTTAGTGGTTCTGGTCGAAACTTCACAACAGTTTTTTTTCCAGATTCCCAGGTGAGAAGAAGAGAGAAAAGAGCGAGAAGCTCAGCTCTCACTCTCGGCTTTACCTTTACACAAAGAGGAGAAGAAGAAAAATGACTGTCAGAAAGGGAGAAATGTTGTTTTCTCCCCAGAGCTGAAAATGATAATTTATTTATTATCTCGCACACACACACACACACACACACACACACACACACACACACACACACACACACACACACACACACACACTTTCTTTGCCCTTTACCAGAGGGATTTTGCCTTCTATACAGAGTTTATGTAAAATATAAGAGTATAACCTATAGAAAGAAACTGTGTGTAATATTCAATTATTAATGTATTAGGGAGGAAGAGAGAGAGAGAGAGAGAGAGAGAGAGAGAGAGAGAGGAGGACATGGAGAAAAGGAGGTGGCAGAGAAAGGGAGGGTAGGAGAGGGATAAGAGTGAGAAGAAGTGAAGAGGAAAAGAGAGAGAGGAAAACGAACAGAAAAGAAAGAAATAGAATGGGAGCGGGAAGGAAAGAATGAGGGAAAAGCAAGGGAAGAAAAGGGAAAAGGAGTGAGAGAAAGAGGGAGAGAGAGGAAGAAGGGAAAGGGGGTGGTGGTAAGTGGGAGAGAGAGGGATAGAGGGGAAAAAAGAGTGGGGGAGTGGGAAAAGAGGGAAAGAGAAAGGAAAAAGAGAGGGAGAGAGGGAGTGGAGGTGGAGTGTTTGCTGTGTGCATTGTGTTATTATTATTTTTTTGTACTGATAGCGGCTGCATTAGCGTTAGCGCTGATGCTAAATTAGGCTCGGTTGCTCCGTCAGCATCACTGAGACGATCGATACTGTGCTCAGAGGGAACTGTCACTCACAAAGCATTATGGGATACACATGTAAATCTCTCTGTCTGTCTCTTTCTCTTTCTATCTCCCTCTCATTCCCCCTCTCGCTCTCTCTCTCACTCTCTCTCCATCTCTGTCCCTCTATCCCTCTCCCTCACTCTCCCTCTCTCTTTCTCTCTCCATCTCTTCCTCCCTCAGACAGCAAGGTTAGGGAAAGAGGTAAATGAATTCATTCATTCCGTATGCTTTGATTTTGCGCTTGTTAGCTGATGATCAAAGCAGCTGAAGGTTTGTGAAATTTGATTTTTACACATATGTTAATGAGACACAGAGGGAATTGTGGGTAACATGATCTTCAGCTTATACTTCACTTTTCCAGAAGAAAATTCAATCACAATACAATCACACTCACACACTCTCTCACAATCACACTCACACACTCTCTCACAATCACACTCACACACTCTCTCACAATCACACTCACACACCCTCACAGTCACACTCACACACTCTCACAATCACACATTAACAGCACTCTCACAATCACACTCTTACACTCACACACTCTCACAATCACACTCACACACTCTCACAATCACAGTCACACACTCACACTCTCACAATCACACTCACACACTCACAATCACACACCCTCTCAGTCACACTCACACACTCTCACAATCACACTCACACACTCTCACACTCACACATTAACAGCACTCTCACAATCACACTCTTACACTTACACACTCTCACAATCACACTCACACACTCTCACAATCACAGTCACACACTCACACTCACAATCACACTTACACACTCACACTCACAATCACACACCTCTCAGTCACACTCACACACTCTCACAATCACACTCACTGCACTCTCACAATCACACTCACACACTCACACTCACACACTCACAATCACACTCACAATCACATTTACAAACTCTCACAATCACACTCACACACTCACACTCACAATCACACTCACAATCACACTCACACACTCACAATCACACTCACACACCCTCTCAGTCACACTCACACACTCTCACAATCACACATTAACAGCACTCTCACAATCACACTCTTACACTCACACACTCTCACAATCACACTCACACACTCTCACAATCACAGTCACACACTCACACTCACAATCACACTCACACACTCACAATCACACACCCTCTCAGTCACACTCACACACTCTCACAATCACACTCACACACTCACACTCACACATTAACAGCACTCTCACAATCACACTCTTACACTTACACACTCTCACAATCACACTCACACACTCTCACAATCACAGTCACACACTCTCACACTCACAATCACACTTACACACTCACACACACTCACAATCACACTCTCACACACACTCACACTCTCACAATCACACTCACTGCACTCTCACAATCACACTCACACACTCACACTCACACACTCTCACAATCACACTCACAATCACATTTACAAACTCTCACAATCACACTCACACACTCACACTCACAATCACACTCACAATCACACTCACACACTCACAATCACACTCACACACCCTCTCAGTCACACTCACACACTCTCACAATCACACTCACTGCACTCTCACAATCACAATCACACACTCTCACACTCTCACACTCTCACAATCACACACACTCTCACAATCAACCTCACACACTCTCACAATCACACTTACACACTCACACACTCACAATCACACTCACACACTCACAATCACACACACACTCTCACAATCACACTTACAGCACTCTCACAATCACACACTCTCACAATCACACTCACACTCTCACACACACTCTCACAATAACACTCACAGCACTCTCACAATCACACTTACACACTTTCACACTCACACACTCTCACAATCACACTTACACACTGTCACACTCACAATCACACTCACAGCACTCTCACAATCACAATTACAGCACTCTCACAATCACACACACACTCACAATCACACTTACACACTCTCACACTTACACTCACAGCACTCTTACACACTTTCACAATCAGACTTACAGCACTCTCACAATCACACTCACACACTCTCACAATAACACTCACACTCTCACACTCACACACTCACAATCACACTCACAGCACTCTCACAATCACACTCACACACTCTTACAATCACACTCACAGCACTCTCTCAATCACACACTCACAATCACACTCTCACAATCACACACTCTCACAATCACACACTTTTCAATCACACACTTTTCCAATCACACAATCACACTCTCACAACCACACACTCTCACAATCACTCTCACCCTCTTACAATCTCACTCTCACTTTCACACTCTCACACACTCACTTTGACAATCTCACAATTTTACTCTCACAATTTCACAATCTCACTCTCCGCACTCTCGCAATCTTACTCTCACACTCACAATCACACTCTTAATCTGACAGTCTCACAATTACACTATTACTCTGGCACTCTCACAATCTCACACTCTCTGAGGTTTGTGGTTTGAGATTGGTGAGAAAAGAGTGTGAGAGTGCTGTAAAACTGGTAAGAATCTGGTAAAAAGAATAGACTTTATTTGTCACATATACATTACAGCACAGTGAAATGTTGGTCTTTGCATATTCCAGCTTGCTTAGAAGCTGGGGTCAAAGTGTAGGGTCGGCCATGATATGGTGTCCCTGGAGCACGGAGGGTTAAGGGCCTTGCTCAAGGAACCAAGAGTGGCAGCTTAGCGATACGGGGGCTTGAACCCCCGACCTTCCAATCAGTAACCCGGCGCCTTAATCACTGGAGCTACCACTCCCCCGGGTAAGAAACTGGTAAGAGAGAAAGTGCTAAGAGAGTGGGAGAGACTGGTTAGAAACTGGTGTGGGAGTGCTGAAAGACTGGTGTGAGACACGTGTGAGAGTGCTGAGAGACTAGTCAGAGACTAGTGAGAGACTAGTGTGAGACTCGTGAGAGTGCTGATAGACTGGTGTGAGACTCGTGAGAGATGAGTGTGAGGGTGCTGAGAGACTGGTGAAAGACTGGTGTGAGACTCGTGAGAGACGAGTGTGAGAGTGCTGAGAGACTGGTGAGACAGTTCAGTTGTATGAGCCCAGCTTGTGTTAGTGTAACTGGCTTCACTCACACACCAACATGTCCTCAACTGAATGAAGAAAATTCAAAGTTTTTGATGTTAACTGCAAAAAAAAAACAGTTCTGAAAGATGAGCCTTTTCTCCACTGGTTAGTTTCCCATAACATCTTAACATGAGCATGTTCTTCTTACCTAAGGTGTAAACAGTAGAAAGTTGATGAAACTCAGAGAGAAGCTCAGAGAGAGAAAACATCTCTACAAACACTTCACCCCAACAGCACACAACACAGACATGGAGATAAAGAAGAAAAAGAAGTGATCAATAAAAACACGCTCCTTTCTGTTTTTCCCTGTAGTGTGCACTACATAGCAAACTTTTTTCTTCATCTTCATTGTATAAACAAAGCTGAACCCTCAGGACTTTATGTTAATCTATACATAGCCGATGTTGGTGTAGGGCAGCAGCGTGACTGATGGACGTCTCTGTCCCTTGTTAGTGTCCTCTATGTCCCCGTCGTGGAAACTGATGAGCTAATTAAGTTGACTTTTTAATAATGTGCCCCGAGGCGCTATTTACCGCTACGTTAATCACTCAATGTGCATCTCGTCCGTTACAGAGGTGTTATGGTGCGCTTAGGATAATTAAAGGGGCGGGACAAACGCAGACTCCATTAAGTGTTATGGGACCTGTGGACCTTTAACTCATTACAGTGGGTGTAATTAAGGATCAGTGTGTATCGCTAAGGGCAGAAGTGTCACTGCTAGCTCTATTTAGCATTGCAGAATGAGGTTACTGTACGAGAACCAGGACTCAGTATCACAGGGATTTGCAGGGGCCACTCGTGACGACAAACTTTAATTTCAAGTTCTGTCATGTTGAAAATTCTTTGTTTTTTACTTTTGACAGAAAGCTTCAGGAATTTGACACAATCCATCATATTTGGTCATTCGAATCCACAAGGGTTACAATAACACCATATCTGATTACTTATACTTTTTAGTAAATAAGTAAAAAAAATAGGAATAATGAGAATAAATTCATCAGCGAGTAGCGATCTGCAGGGGCCAAGCACTGTTTGCGAGCTTCGGTTCCTGGGAATGTTGCATGTTATAGCAGTAAAGATAACCACACTTCAAAACTTCGAAATGTTCGGAATTGGATCCTAATTTAAGCTCCTATTTTGATTTTCTGTTTATGTGATTATGATGCTTCTGGGGTACGAACTGTAGTCATATTGGCTACAATAACACTGAGACCAGACTTATGGTTTAGTGGGTTATTAATGGCTTTAGGGTGAGAACTGCAGTCTGTTTAGTTACAATGGCATTGGTGCAGGAACTGGTTTCTGATTTATTAGCATGCCACTGTGGAAGGAGCTGTTAATGGATGGGGTTTTGTGGTATTAAGGGAGAAAATGAAGACTAATTGATTTTAGGAAATATTGGGGCAGGATCTGTGATCTAATGGATTTCAGTCTTAGGCAGGAACTGTCTGATGAATTTTAATGGGAGCTCAGCAGTTAAAGCATTGGACTTTGGATCCGAAGGTCACAAGTTCAAATCCCACCATCACCATGCTGCCACTGCTGGGCCCTTTAGCAAGGCCCTTAACCATAATCTGCTGGATAAAGGCATCTGCCAAATGCTATAAATGTAAAAGTCAATTATAACTTTGGAAGAGAAATGTAGTCTGTTGGGCTTTAGTGGTATCGGGGCAGGAACTGTGGTCTGATAGAATACAGTGGTAATGAGGTAGAACATGTGGTCTGATGGGTTTTTGTGGTATTAAGGCGTAAACTGTGGTCTGATGGGTTTCATGACATTGGAAAAGAACTGTGGACTGATGGGTTTTCGTCAGAGGTGGAAGTTATGAAGTACAATTACTCCGTACTTCAGTAGATGTTTCTGGTATCAGTATTTTACTTCGCTATTTATTTTTCTGACGTTTTACTTTCACTCATTACATTTTTACACAATTATCTGTACTTTCAAAACAGACTCGTTACTTTAGTTTTGATCTATTTGGTGACAGGATCAAAATTTTTTCTTCTCATTGCACCGTTTTCATCAGCCTGTTTCCTGTCACTGCGCAGCTTTTTTAATCCACTGGTGCATCATTTCCTCTCACACACCATAGACGTAGACTAGTTTCAGAGGCTCACAGTGAGCAGGCAAAAGGCAGTAAGAAGTCTGGGGTTAATGTGGATGAGACAGAGGGAGTCAGTGATGAGAACATGACTGAGAACAGAGACATTCCTGATCACCTGATCATCATCATCTTTTCTCTGCTTGTGTTCTATATGGTGGATCTTCAGCCTGAATACATTCTTTAGAGAACAACATTAACATTCTTTTATATTAATATATTAATATGAGGTGAGGTTCAGTTACAGCGTGACACTAAAACAGGTAGTAATAATCACTACTGGTGAGAGAGTGCTAAGAGACTGGTGTGAGTGCTGAGAGACTGGTGTGAGAATGCTGAGAGACTGGTGTGAGACTGGTTTGAGACTGGTGAGAGACTGGTGTGGGAGTGCTGAGAGACTGGTGAGAGTCTGGTGTGGGAGTGCTGAGAGACTGGTGAGAGACTGGTGAGAGACTGGTGTGAGAGTGCTGAGAGACTGGTATAAGAGTGCTGAGAGACTAGTGAGAGACTGCTGTGAGAGTGCTGAAAGACTGGTGAGAGACACTAAAACAGGTAGTAGTAATCACTACTTTTTACTGAAGAACATCTCAGAGCCCAAACTTCTTTACTTTCACTTGAGTGAAAAAGTGCAAAGAGGACTTCAACTTTTCACCCCTGGTTTTAGGGGAAATGTGGTCTGATGGGTTTTAGTGGTATTGGGGCAGGAACTGTTTTCTAATGGGTATTAGTGATATTAAGAGAAGAAACTTTAGTCTGATGGGTTTTAATGGTATTGGGGCAGGAGGTGTGTTCTTATAGGTTTAGTAGATGTGGTGCAAGAACTGTGGTCTAATGGGTTTTGGTGGTATTGAGGGCAGGAACTGTGTTCTGGTGTAGTTTAGTAGATTTAGGGCAGGAACTGTGGTCTAATGGGTTTTGGTGGTATTGAGGGCAGGAAATGTGTTCTGGTGTAGTTTAGTAGATTTGGGGCATGAACTGTGGTCTGATGGGTTCTAGGGGTATTAAACTGTGAGCCGACGGGTCTCAGCGGCACTGAAGCAGAAAATGTGGTCTGAAGGTTTTTTGGGATTGTGTGTGTAGGGATTGATTATAATGGCACCGAGGTCGAGTTTCCAGAGGCAGTGCGACAGATGTGCACATGTGTTTTAATGTTTCTATGAAGTATAAATGTTTCCTGAAATAGAAATTCCTCTGTGCTTTAAAGCTCTGTTACTGCACTGCCGCTTGGCATTTCCCGTCCGGCTTTATTTGTTTATTTTGTTTTGATGTTGTTCACCTCAACTTTGTATTTAATTCCGTTCCATTAAAGTCTAATATGCTTTTTTGAATATATCATCACAAACAGCAAATAAACCTACAGTCGTCCTCGTGTCACATTTACTTTAGTCTCTACAAATAAAAACTGATTCCCACTGTGCCGGTATTGTGCATCTCAGCACCGCTGTGTGGTTTTAATTGTATAATTTATAAGGATTATTATATTTTGCTTATGAGGGATGACTTCTAGATGTACACCATACTGCTGTTCGGATAAATAAATCATTCATGACTATAAATCTATTCACATTTCTGAAGGAATAAACAGAATCCTTGGTCACAATAATATAATATTTACTTATTTTTGGTGTTTGGATTTGATGCATAATTGATGATGGCAAATCAATTTGTCCCTGATTTACATAAATCAATTTATAATTGAAGAAAATGAAAAAAAAAAAATAAAAGTCTGCAGCAGCTTTTACTGTTTTTTTTTTTTCTCCCACTTTTCTGTTCTGAGGTTTTATTTTTTTATTTTTTATCTTTATTCCAGTGTAAGTAAAAGCTGGTGAGTCACACGTTAATGGCTGAGCTGCAAAACAGGTGTGTTTGCTGAACTTCGCTCCAGCAAACACCACACTGCTGACGCAGACACTTATTTTATGTATTTATTGTATTTTTTAAGTAAAAATTGTGAATTATTACCTGAAAAATATGGCACTTGGATAAAAGAAAAAGAAAAAAAAAGAAAAAAAAAGTTGAGCATCTGTTATCTAAAATCTATTACGTGCTAAAAATATGAAATGATATAACATCATATTTAAATAATAAAAGTGTCTGTAAGTGAAACAGAAAAAAGCACATTAAACTATAAGGATTTACTACTGAATATAATTTATATATAAAATATTGGACCAAAAGTATATGGACACCTGACTATTCCAGCTATTTGAGGATCTTCCCCAAACTGTTAATACAACACTGGAAACACACACTTGTGTAGGACGTCTTTGGATGAAAAAGAAATATATTCCCCCATCATTTGAACTATGAGACCCAAACCTGTTCCAGCATGACAATGCCCTTGTGTACAAAACCAGCTCCATAAAGATCTGCTTTACGTGGTTTGGAAGTGTGTGGAAGCTCTTGAGTTGCCTGCTGTAGAGCGCTGATCTCAACCCTTTTGAACATCTTTGGGATGAATGTGAACGCTGACTGCACCCCAGGAATCTCCTCTCCTTCTCACCTACATCACTACCTGACTTCACTCATACCCTTGTGACTGAATGAATTTCCACGAAATCTAGTGAAACATCTTCCCAGAGGAGTGGAGCTCATTGTAACTGCAAATGAAGAATGTGGAATGAGATGTTGAAAAAGACACACCAACCTTATAGTCAGGTGTCCACATCACCATTATCTCTTATTATTACTGTATTCTACTCTCACCTGAGATATTTACCTGTTAGTTATTTAATTATGATTACAGAGTAATACTGTGATTGGACAGGGATTATGTGATTGGACAGGGATTATGTTAAAGGACAGAGTTAGTGAGATCAGACGCTGTGGTTATAATTGTACACTGTGAGTAGTTACTCTGATTAGACAGTGTGTGTATGATTGGGCAGGCTTGTCATTGGTTGGACAGTGATGGTGTGATCAATCACAGTGTAATTGGAGAGATTTGTTGTGGTTGGACTGAGTGGGTTTGATGGATCAGATATGGTTCATTTGGACATAATTATTGTGATTGGAATAAGATGGTCTGATTGGACAGAGATTATGTAATTAAACAGTGCTGGTCAGTCATTAGACTAACTAGATTAGATATTGTGGTTGTGCAGATTTGATGTCATTGGACAGCACGGTTGTTATAGAAAGGATGTGATATTATCAGACAATAGTTTGATTGGACCGAGTTAATATAATTAAACAGAGTTGGTCATATTAAATAGTGTAATTGGGTAGAATGAATGTGATTGGACAATGTTGGAATGATTAGATGGAGTCAATGTTACTGGGTAGAATCAATGTGATTAATGACATAATTAGTGACATTGTTCAATGTTGGTTTGATTTAAACTATTTACAGTGATTGGACCAGGGTGGTGTGAGGTGACAGAATGGGTATGATTAGACAGAGACACAGTGGCGATGATTTTAAAGTGGGTTAGTGTGACTGGATAGTGTTGATGTGATCTGATAGATTCTGAGAAATTAGATAAAGTTAGTGTATTTAGACAGAATGTGTATAGAAAGGGACAATGTGATTGGACAGAGCTGCTGTGGCTTTGATTATTGTGATTGGACAATGTTACTGTTATTGTACAGTGTTGGTGTAATTAGATATATTTGGAAAGATTAGACAGAGTTGGTGTGCATTAAGACAGATACACAGTGATCAGACACTCTGTGTGATTAGACAGATGTAGCCCTGGGTTTTTTGTGGTACTTGCTTTGTGCAGTGTTGAATGCAGGTCCACACTCTCCACATTTCCCTGCAGAATAGATCAGCTTTAGCATGGCATATGTCCTCGCTTCAGTGCCAGACGTTTAACAGATAACCTCTTAAACACTTCCAAACACCCTTTCTAGAGCAAGAGTACTAGCATGTGTCTGTATTTACAGATTAGTGAGATTAGTCACATGACAATTTAATACCTCCATCACGTTGGACTTTTTCTTTCAGCTCACAGGATTTTGGAATCTTGGCTGGATTTCTTCTCTGTTACATCATCACTTCTTACATATGTTTGTGTACTCACAATCTGTTTGATCTCTCTTACCAGAAACAGCACTAATGGTTAGCGTGGTTAGACAACATTAATGTGAGTGGACCGCCTAGTGTGATTGGACACAGTTAGCATGATAAAATAGAGTTAGCATAATCAGATAGAGTCAGTGTAAATCAATAGTACGATTAGACACAGTTAACATGTTTGTCCAGGCCTAATGTGATTGGACAGAGTTAGTATGATTAACATGACATAATGAGATTAGACAGAATTAATAGGATTGACATGACAATGTAATCAGACAGCGTTAGTATGACTGATGGCTTTATGTGATTGGACAGATATAATTGGAAAAAGTTAAAGTAACATTATCGTATCCTAACTAAATTTGGTTCTTTTCAATTAATGAATTCATGCTAATTACTGTACATTTAGGTGCTAATTATAGTAAGGTTTCAGTGTTCCAGTGCTAAAACAGTTATTTGTGTGTGTGTGTGTGTGTGTGTGTGTGTGTGTGTGTGTGTGTGTGTGTGTGTGTCTGTGTGTGTGTCTGTGTCTGTGTCTGTGTGTTTGTTTGTATGGAGTATGGAAGTGAATAATAGAGCACTTTTCTTGTGTGTGTCATTTAGAAAGGTGTTTATCTGTTGTGTGTCACTACTGTGAATGTGCATGTGTCATTTGCCACGTGTTTATTGTTAGTGTGTTTGCTCAAGGTGTGTGTACAGGGTGAGTGGTTATAAATTCACAATGTGTGTGTGTGTGTGTGTGTGTGTGTGTGTGTGTGTGTGTGTGGGAGTCCTGAGTGGCGTGTGGATATTATGCTAATGCGGTACGGGTAATAAATTTTCAGGAAGCTGCGAGCCAAATGGGCGCCATGTGCTATGCTGTTCTTACCCATTTACTGAAGTAATTTATTTTCCTGCACTTGTGACACACACACAAATATATATGCACATTGTCCTCCACCGGGTTCATCATTTAATATCTGAAAGAATGAAGAACAGGAATGAGGAATCAGCTAAAAGGCTAACTGGAAGTCAGGTTGCAGTGTAGTCTGTAATGTGTACTGTTGTTTATTGCATTATGTGTTTGGGGCGTTGTCCACGGTGCTGAAATGTTTTGTTAGAGGCTTAGGGTGTTATCCATGGTGCTGTACTGATTTGTAGAGGTTTTAGGGTGTAGTCTGTGGTGCTGTACTGTTTTTGTAGAGGTTTTAGTGTGTAGTCCGGGGTTGCTCTACTGTTTCTTATAGGTTTTAAAGTGTAATCTGTGATGCTGTACTGTTTTGTAGAGGGGTCTAGGGTGTGGTCTGTGGTGCTATACATTTTGTAGAGGTTTTAGAGTGTAGTCTTTGGTGCTGTACTGTTTTGTAGAGGGTCTAGGGTGTGATCTGTGGTGCTGTACTGTTTTTATAGATGTTTTAGGGTGTAGTCTGTAGTGCTGTACTGTTTTGGAAATGGGTTTAGGTGTGGTCTGTGGTGCTGTACTGGTTTTATTGAAAGTTTATGGTGTTGCCCATGGTGCTTTATTGTTTTGTTGGGGTGTTAAGAGTGTTGCCCATGCTGCTGTAATGATTTTTTTGTGTGGGTTGAGGGTATTGTATATGGTGCTATAGTTTTTTGTTATGGGTTTAGTGTGTAATCTGTGGTGCTGTACTATTTTGTATATGTTGTTATAGTGTGGTCTATATTAGTATGGCAAATACAAACCTTTAAATTGGCTTATTACAAAGATCTTTGTTTCTTGTCTCTCTCTCTCTCTCTCTCTCTCTCTCTCTCTCTCTCTCTCTCTCTCTCTGTGCATGCTTATCAGTTCACTAGGAGATTCTGAGAGAGATGCTGTGTCCTCTGAGGCAGTGGTGGGAATCTGTCTTTCCAGCATGGAGTCAAGTGTGTGTTGGAAAGCAGAGTTCAGGTGGAAAAGGTGCTGTTAGCAGTAGGAGAGCAGGTCAGGTGTGAGAACATCCACTCTGCTCCCTGCATGAAAAGAGAATTGCTTGTGGTCCTGAAAAAATCAAGCTAATGCAACTCTGGGTGTAAAAATCACTGGGGCAGGTTTCCTCCTCTGTCTGCTTCTAAAACACAAAATTTACAGTGAGGTGATTGAGGAGCTGGCATGCTTCAGGAACTTCTACATTGCCATAAAGCATGTTCTGCCGTGGTTCTTAATAGTCAAGACAAGACAGTGGATGTGAATTTTAAAGGCAGACATGGAGGGTGTAATTACAGGAGGAGTTAGTGTGTGGATCTGATCTTAGAGAGTTTAGAACCTTTTGGGTGGTGGATATGGTGAGCATGGCATCTAATAAGGTTTGGAGATTTCTGGGTGGAGGATGTGGTGTGCTGGTAGGGTCCAATAGGGTTTAGAGCTTTGTTTATGTTATCTGACTGGGGGGTGTGAGTAAGGTGTGTTGCCACAGTCTAATAGGGTATAGAGATGTTTGTGTGGAGGAGGTGATGTGTGGGCATGGTTGGTTTTGGGTGGAGGATGTGGCATGTGGATGTAATCTAACAGAGTTAAGAGCTTTGAAGGTAGAGGGCTTTAAGCTTTGTGTGTAATGTGGATGTAGTATGTTGGCATGATCTAAAAGAGTTTGGAGAGATTGTGTGGGTGGAGGATTTAGAGCTTTACGGGTTTGGTGAGTGGACATGATCTGCTTGGGTTTGAAGCTTTTTGGGTGAAGAATGTGGAGTGTGGGCAGAGTCTAACAGGGTTTAGTGCTTTTGAATGGTGGATGAGGTGTGTGAGCATGAGCTGAGAGAGTTTTTGTGGGTGTGGTGTGTGTGTCTGCTAGGATTTAAAGCTTCTCGGCTGGACGGAGTTTGTGTTGTGAATAGGCAAGGTCTGATTGGTTTAAAACATTGTGGGTGGAGGATGTGGGTGTGGTTTGAGTGTGGTGTGTGGGCGTGGGGTAATAGGTTTAGAACTTTTAGGTGGATCATGTGAAGTTAGTGTGGGTGGGGTCTTAAAGGAGGAAGTGATGTTTGGGAATACATCTGAGAGAGTGTATAACCGTGAGTGGAGGATGTTGGTGTGGTGAGGGTGTGGTTTATTAAGGTTTAGAGCTTTATGGGTGGAGAGTGTTGGTGTTATTTGTGGGCGGGGTTTTCTAAAAGAAATTAATATGCAAAACAGATGCATTAAATAGATTAAGGACTTTCTCTAATGTACTGTTCTCAGACAGACAGGCAGTAAATACAGTTATAATGATATTATAGTTTATTGTTATAAATGATTGTATTTGCTCAAACACGGAGAAAGAGAGAGTGAGGGAGAGAGAATTCTTCATGTACGCACATTTTAGCACTTTTTTAAATTGTTTTTGTTATTTTATTTTGTTTCAAATTTCTGCCTCTGTATTTCTTTTGGCAGAGCAAATATACAATTATTTGTCATGCCAATTAATATAAAATTTAAAGCACTCAAAAAACTGAAATTGAGAAAGCGAGGGAGGGAGAGAGGGAGAAAAAGAGAAAGAGAGAGAATCAAATAAATGGGATTTCATTGGGATTGCAGGAAAGACAAAACAAACCACCCACCAGGGCTAAAATGGCCACCAATGAGTCATCTGTTCTTCTGAGTGGGACAAACACACACACACACACACACACACACACACACACACACACACACACACAGCTGTGATGAAGCGCTGTTCCTCTCCAGTGAATTGTGTGTTTAACGCTATTACGTTGCCACTAAAGCACTGTTGGAAACTTCATTGCTGATCCCATGAAGCAGATCCATAAAACTCTTACTGTACTCAGAGCGAGGCCCTTTGTCTGACCAATCAGTAAACAGGAATTCGTCACATGACCACTCAGCAAAACCTGATGGATGAGACAATAGCAAAATCATAAATAAATCAATCTTGTGTACATTTATATCAGTAACAAATATATAATTATATAAATAATGAGGAAATGTTTCCACCCAAAAGTTCACTACTTTCCCACAGCAGCATGTCCTCACGTGATTTGTTCCCTTTTTATTAGAGCAGTGATTTAGCACTTCATAGTTTTTATCCTTTTATAGTTCTAATGTTTGAATGCAAACAAGTTACTTCCTGTCCCAGTATCTATAAACTCTCTGTCCTCTCTTTATCTCTGTCCAGAATTGAATAACTTTACACTGGCACTAGAGACTCCTTCCATAAATAAAGCTAGTCCTCGATTTACGATGGTACAATTTTTTGCACTTACATTGACAATAGCAATACCACATATTTGTACAGTAATTGTGAGATTCCTTACTTTCGCCAGCAGTCTGTGTTTCGCTGTTAGAGTGCGAATTTATTTCTGTGTTTTGGGGTTTTAAAGCACAATTTTAGCAGAAAAAGAGCGCAATGGTTAGTCAAGGCAAAAAATAAATAAATGAATAAATGAATAAATAAATAAATAAATAAATAAATAAATAAATAAATAAATAAATAAATAAATTATACTTATATTATAACTGTTTACATGCTGTTTTTGCACATTTTGTGTTGTGTTCTGTTATGCAGCTCTATGCTGTGTAATGTAGCTCTGTGTTCTGTTCTCTATGTAGCCCTATGTTGTGTGATGTAGCTCTGTGTTCTGTTCTCTATGTAGCTCTATGTTGTGATGTAGCTCTGTGTTCTGTTCTCTATAGATCTATATGTTGTGTGATGTTGATCTGAGTTCTGTTCTCTAAGTAGCTCTATGTTGTGTGGTGTAGCTTTGTGTTCTCTATGTAGCTCTATGTTGTGTGGTGTAGCTCTGTGTTCTGTTCTCTATGTAGCTCTATGTTGTGTGGTGTAGCTCTGTGTTCTCTATGCAGCTCTATGTTGTGTGATGTAGCTCTGAGTTCTGTTCTCTATGTAGCTCTATGTTGTGTGGTGTAGCTCTGTGTTCTCTATGTAGCTCTATGTTGTGTGATGTAGCTCTGTGTTCTGTTCTCTATGTAGCTCTATGTTGTGTGATGTAGCTCTGTGTTCTGTTCTATGTAGCTCTGTTTTGTGATGTAGCTCTTTGTTCTGTTCTCTATGTAGCTCTGTTGTGTGATGTAGCTTTGTGTTCTGTTCTCTATGTAGCTCTATGTTGTGTGATGTAGCTCTGTGTTCTGTTCTCTATGTAGCTCTATGTTGTGTGGTGTAGCTTTGTGTTCTCTATGTAGCTCTATTTTGTGTGATGTAGCTCTGTGTTTTGTTCTCTATGTAGCGCTATGTTGTGTGGTGTAGCTTCGTGTTCTCTATGTAGCTCTATGTTGTGTGGTGTAGCTCTGTGTTCTGTTCTCTATGTAGCTCTATGTTGTGTGATGTAGCTCTGTGTTCTGTTCTCTATGGATCTCTATGTTGTGTGATGTAGCTCTGTGTTCTGTTCTCTATGTAGCTCTGTTGTGTGATGTAGCTCTGTGTTCTGTTCTCTATGTAGCTCTGTTGTGTGATGTAGCTCTGTGTTCTGTTCTCTATGTAGCTCTGTTGTGTGATGTAGCTCTGTGTTCTGTTCTCTATGTAGCTCTGTTGTGTGATGTAGCTCTGTGTTCTGTTCTCTATGTAGCTCTGTTGTGTAATGTAGCTCTGTGTTCTGTTCTCTTTGTAGCTCTATTTTGTGTGATGTAGCTCTGTGTTCTGTTCTCTATGTAGCTCTATGTTGTGATGTAGCTCTGTGTTCTGTTCTCTATGTAGCTCCATGTTGTGATGTAGCTCTGTGTTCTATTATCTATGTAGCTCTATGTTGTGTGATGTAGCTCTGTGTTCTGTTCTCTATGTAGCTCTATGTTGTGATGTAGCTCTGTGTTCTGTTCTCTATGTAGCTCTGTTGTGTGATGTAGCTCTGTGTTCTGTTCTCTATGGATCTCTATGTTGTGTGATGTAGCTCTGAGTTCTGTTCTCTATGTAGCTCTATGTTGTGTGTAGCTCTGTGTTCTCTATGTAGCTCTATGTTGTGTGATGTAGCTCTGTGTTTTGTTCTCTATGTAGCTCTGTTGTGTGATGTAGCTCTGTGTTCTGTTCTCTATGTAGCTCTGTTGTGTGATGTAGCTCTGTGTTTTGTTCTCTATGTAGCTCTATGTTGTGTGGTGTAGCTCTGTGTTCTGTTCTCTATGTAGCTCTGTTGTGTGATGTAGCTCTGTGTTCTGTTCTCTATGTAGCTCTGTTGTG
Source organism: Silurus meridionalis (assembly GCF_014805685.1). Classification (NCBI taxonomy): domain Eukaryota; kingdom Metazoa; phylum Chordata; class Actinopteri; order Siluriformes; family Siluridae; genus Silurus; species Silurus meridionalis. The sequence continues at coordinate 27,741,932 of NC_060891.1, forward strand.
TGATGTAGCTCTGTGTTCTGTTCTCTATGTAGCTCTGTTTTGTGATGTAGCTCTGTGTTCTGTTCTCTATGTAGCTCTGTTGTGTGATGTAGCTCTGTGTTCTGTTCTCTATGTAGCTCTGTTGTGTGATGTAGCTCTGTGTTCTGTTCTCTATGTAGCTCTATGTTGTGTGGTGTAGCTCTGTGTTCTGTTCTCTATGGATCTCTATGTTGTGTGATGTAGCTCTGTGTTCTGTTCTCTATGTAGCTCTATGTTGTGTGATGTAGCTCTGTGTTCTGTTCTCTATGTAGCTCTATGTTGTGATGTAGCTCTGTGTTCTATTCTCTATGTAGCTCTATGTTGTGTGATGTAGCTCTGTGTTCTGTTCTCTATGTAGCTCTGTTGTGTGATGTAGCTCTCTTGGCCTTCTCTTGATGAGCTTCAAGAGGTAGTCCCCTGAAATGGTCTTCCAACAGTCTTGAAGGAGTTCCCCGAGAGATGCTTGGCACTTGTTGGCCCTTTTGCCTTCACTCTGCGGTCCAGCTCACCCCTAAACCATCTCGATTGGGTTCAGGTCCGGTGACTGTGGAGGCCAGGTCATCTGGCGCAGCACCCCATCACTCTCCTTCTTGGTCAAATAGCCCTTGATGCCTTCAGTGTGACTCTACAATTTTCATAGTCATGAAAATAAAGAAAACTCTTTGAATGAGAAGGTGTGTCCAAACTTTTGGTCTGTACTATATATATATATATATATATATATATATATATATATATATATATATATATATATATATTATAGTAGTATAAATTGTTCTGTTTTACTCAATTATTTACTGTAAATTGTTCAAGTATGAGGAAACTACACTATACTACCCCATACTGCTCACCACTCTTTCAGACCCCGAGCCCATGTCTCGGCTTTTCAAGCTACGATCATCAGAACGCATCTCCATTGTGAGTCAGGAAAAACCTGTAATACATAAACTTCATACATTTTACTGTGAAACATTTGGCCTACACGTCCCTGTGAATGGGCTGTTGCTATAGAAACGATAATGTATTAGAGCATTAGAGTGCATTAATATACCACTGTGTGACTGTGAGAGCTGCTGTTCTAGAAAACTAATAACCGTCTGACCAATCAGAATGTAGAACTCAGCAGCACTCAAGTGTAAAGGCGTTATACTCAGTGGTGTAGGATTAAAAAGGAAGTGTGCGTGTGTGTGTGTGTGTGTGTGTGTGTGTGTGTGTGTCTCTGTCTGTCTCTCTTGTTTTGTCTGCTGGTCTTTGTCTATGTATGCAAGTTTGTTTGTCTAGTACTCTCACATTTTTCTTTCTTTCTTTCTTTCTTTCTTTCTTTCTTTCTTTCTTTCTTTCTTTCTATATTTAAATGTCTGCTTGTCTTTCTGTGTTCTTGTGTGTGGACATGGTGGACATGGTCTGTTTCTCTCTCACAATTTTTTAGTCTCACTGTCATTCTGTCTGTCTTTCTCTTTAATGAGTGCAGTTTGTGTGTGTGTGTGTGTGTGTGTGTGTGTGTGTGTGTGTGTGTGTGTGTTTCCCCTTCAGGTTCTGTCATTGCGGTCTCTGTTTATTTCCCCTGTCTGCTCTAAATGCTCCCTTTGGGTGATGTTTAATATTTTCATTTCATTTTCATGCAGATGTTTCCAGATGTACCTGTCTCTATAAACAAATGACTGATAAATTAGTCTGTGTAATGGTTCACCTGGCAGCTGTTAACCACTGGATTTTTCATAATGGTAACCTGATTCAGGGTGAAACAGATGCTTGAATAGGGGGTGTTGGGGACGACGTCACACAGCCTGCAGTTTACTGTCCTGTAGAAACGACTATAGTTATTTTTTATTTATTGATGAAATTTTAAAGAAAAATATTAGTTTTGTAGCATCATTTCAGGATCACTAACATCTGTCCATCTGTGTTAGAGCTGAGGCTTTACCTTCAACTGCCTGCCGTCTCATTAACACTAACCATAGTGAGTGTACTGTATTAGAATCAGGTTTATTAGCACAAGGAATTTGGTTCCAGCTGTTGGAAGTCCACTTTACTCCTTTTCACTTCACTTTACTACAGTACACTTCTCTTTATACTCCTTTACTCAGTTTTACACTTCATTACTTTACTAAAATTCTTCAATCCTCGTTACTACACTTTACTTTTCTTTACACCACATTACTTAGCTACACTCAAACCCAGCCATTAGGGCTCTTAGTGTCGGTCCCAAGCCCGGATAAATGTGGAGGGTTTTGTTATGAAGGTCATCCAGCATAAAACATGTGTCAAATCAAATATGTGGATCACGAATCAGAATTTTATACCGGATCGGTCGAGGCCCGGGTTACCAACGACCACCACAGGTATCACTAACCAACAGGGTACTGGTGGAAATTGGGCTACTGTTGGCTGAAGGAGGAGAAGGAGAGGAGGAAGACGTCTACAGAGACAGCAGGGAAAGGAGAATTGGAGGAGAGTGGAGGTTCGGGTTGGTACTTTAAATGTTGGTACTATGACGGGTAAAGGGAGAGAGATAGCTGATATGATGGAGAGGAGAAAGGTAGATATGCTGTGTGTTCAGGAGACCAAGTGGAAAGGGAGTAAGACCAGGAACATTGGAGGTGTTTAAACTGTTCTATCATGGTGTGGATGGAAAGAGAAATGGTGTAGGGGTGATTCTGAAGGAAGAGTACAGTAAGAGTGTAGTGGAGGTGAAGAGAGTTTCTGATAGGGTGATGATCATGCAGCTGGAAGTTAAAAAGGTGATGATAAATGTCATCAGTGCCTATGCTCCACAAGTGGAAGTTGGTGTGTCAGAGAAATATGTGAGGGTGGTGCAGGACATGTATGAGGACAGTGTGTAGCAGTAAAGTGTGCAGTAGGAACGACAGACTGGTTCAAGATGGAGGTTGGACTGCATCAAGGATCGGCTCTGAGCCCTTTCCTGTTTGCAGTGGTGATGGACAGGTTGAAGGACGAGGTCAGACAGGAGTCTCTGTGAAGAAGAGCCTGGAGAGGTGGAGGTACACGCTGGAGAGAAGGGGAATGAAAGTCAGTAGGAGTAAGACAGAGTACATGTGTGTGAATGAGAGGGAGGGCAGTGGAGGGGTGCGGTTGCAGGGAGAAGAGGTGGAGAAGGTGGAGGAGTTCAGGTACCTGGGGTCAACAGTGCAAAGTAAGGGAGAGTGTGTTAGAGAAGTGAAGAAAAGAGTGCAGGCAGGGTGGAGTGGGTGGAGAAGAGTGATAGCAGGAGTGATTTGTGATAGAAGAGTATCTGTGAGAGTGAAAGGGAAAGTTTATAGGACTGTGGTGAGACCTGAGATGTTGTATGGATTAGAGACAGTGGCATTGAGTAAAAGACAGGAGGTGGAGCTGGAGGTAGCAGAGCTGAAAATGTTGAGATGTTCGTTGGGAGTGATGATGAAGGACAGGATTAGAAATTAGTTTATTAGAGGGACAGCGCATGTAGGACGTTTTGGAGACAAGGTGAGGGAGGTGAGATTGAGATGGTTTGGACATGTGCAAAGGTGGGACATGGGGTATATCAGTAGGAGAATGCTGAGGATGGAGACACCAGGAAGGAGGAAAAGAGGAAGAACAAGGAGGAGGTTTATGGATGTGGTGAGGGAAGACATGCAGGTAGTTGTGTGTGACAGAGGCAAATGTAGAGGACAGGGGGGTATAAAGACAGATGATCCGCTGTGGCGCCCCCTAATGGGAGAAGCCAAAAGAAGAAGATTTAGCTACACTCACTTTACTCCTCTTTATTCCTCTTGACTTCACTATACTCCAAATCAATTTACTACATTCATCTTACTTCACTTTACTCCTCCTTCCTGCATACAGGTATTTGAGCTCACAGACGCTTGTGATTGTGACCGACCGGAGAGATAAAAAAAAGTCTCCTTTCACCAGAAAGCATGTCCACTTTTGCTCCTCTGGCAGCTGCATGTTAATTCCTGTGAGATTTTCAAATGATCTCCCGAAGCATCTTGAAAGCGATTCTGAATAAATCATCTTTTGCTAACAGTGGAATGTATTGCGATTCTTTTTGGTTTGTTTGTTCAGCTGATATGTAATGCTTTACACTCAAGGTCATTACACACACAACAAATAAGAATGGAAAGAGCGCAGACGCCTGTTTAGTGCACGAGACTGTAAATAAATCAGATGCGTTAGATCTCGGTTTACACTGTTTCTTCATTACGCTTTACACGCGTCACGAGCGGCAGAATTCCTTATTACAGCCGTGTGGTTGTTTTCTCGCACAATCGTTTTGCGAATGAAATCAGGCGGAGAAAAGCCCAGTACGTGAACGCAACGTCAGCTCCTATCTTTCACTCGCTGATATTAGGGGTGAGGTTTTGCAAAGTGACTATAATCCTGCTTTTTCTGTGAACTGTTTGGGCAAAAGTATGTGGACACCTGATTGGTCTTTGAGGATCTTCCACTACATTTTGTGAAGATTTGTGGAGATTCAAGGGTGTTAGTAAAGTCAGGTACTGATGTAGGTGAGGTGAGGAGACCTGGCGTGCAGTCAGTGGCACCATTCCTCATGATCCGTAGGTTTTTGAGCTCTATAGCAGGAGATCTTCCACTCTGACCCATGTGAAGCAGATCTTCAGGAAACTGGTTTTAAGCTCTATAGCAGGAGATCTTCCATTTCAACCCATGTGAAGCAGATCTTCAGAGAACTGGTTTTGTGCTCATGCTGGAACAGGACTGGGTCTCCTAGTTCAAGTGAAGAAGAAAAAAGAAATGTCCTGCTTATCCAATACAATTTGTGTGCAAACAGAACCAGACATGGCTGGAAAAGTCTGGTGTTTGTATGTCTGATGTGAGAAGGTGAGGTTTCTCTCCATTCCTTCATCGTGACATTAAAGTCAATTATTCACTGTTTCTTTTCTCTTCTTCCTACAAGCTTATTTTCCCAAAGGGGGACAATAATTACACATCTGATGGAATAATTATTATTTTGCAGCTCTCAGAATTTCTCTCTATTAAAGGGCCGTGTGTGTGTGTGTGTGTGTGTGTGTGTGTGTGTGTGTGTGTGTGTGTGTCTTTGTGCTATTAAATTAATATTACGTTGTTCCTTTATTCTCTTTACACAAATTCTTGCCGACTCGATTCGATTTGCGGCGTGTCCTAATAATCCCGCGACGTTTCACGAAGCTTTATTGTAATATATCGATCCGCCTGAGCTACAAGAAATGCAATATTGGGCCGGTACGGCTCGGCTCGGCTCGGCTCGGTTTGGCTCTTTATCAGCTCCACAGTGTGCTTGAAAGTGAACACCTATTCGTTTTCTCTCAGGGGAAATATGGCTTTATGAAAGAGCATTAATACGAGCGTCTCCATGAAGAATGGCATCGGCCCGGCTGGCGTATTTTAACGCCGCTTTTGTCATCACCCAGTCTCACCTTACTTGGCCGTGTGGCGGTGTGTGTGTGTGTGTGTGTGTGTGTGTGTGTGTGTGTGTGTGTGTGTGTGTAAGTGTAAGTGTGTGTGTAAGTGTGTGTGAGTGTGTGTTGCTGTGAAATCTATACATTTTCCCTCAGACTACTCTGCTAATGCAACTCATAGTGCAGTGGCTAAAAAAAAAACTTGTTTATCAGGCTTTAGAACCTTCATCCATCCTTCACCCAGCTCTTAGTATGACCGGCTGGGTTCCAAATAGTGTTTTAACATCATTAAGCGCTGCCTCAGCGAGCACTACACGACCTCACTGAATTAGAGGGACGAAATAGAAAGTATTCCCCATGGTGACGGAGGTAATGGGAGTCGGCTTTAAGGTAATAAAGCGCGCATTAGTGCCGTGCTAACAGGAAAGAAAGGACTCCACAATGACCTCCGCTCTCCCAGACATGACTTTGCTAGCGAGCAGATTAGTCGTGCGCCACACACACACACACACACACACACACACACACACACACACACACACACACTCACAGCGCCTGGAAAAATTTTCGAACGTCAGAAAACCGACGTAGGCCTCCGACTGTCTCGACTCACTCCACTTGCTGTGAGCGAAGGGGCGTGGCTTATCTCATAGACCAGCCGTCAATCACCCGGCGTGCGCTCCACGAAGCGTCAGATAGAAAAATCAATCTTCTGTCCGATTTACAAGCATGAAATCAATAAAGCAACTTTGTACAGTCTGTAACTTTGTAATTAATCGTACTGCATATAACTGACAGGAAGTGACCATGATGATCGGAAAAAAAATATACAAAACTAAATTATGCGACTGCACTTCCTTATTCTGGATTCTGATTGGCCAGATTGTGTTGATTCCTTTTTTTTATTATTTCATTAATAACACCACCTCTGACTTTAGCACTTGTGTACATGGATGTATGATTGTTTTAATTGCAACACCTCATTCATAGAGACTGATAGAGTAGAAGTTCCACATAAACATATGTGTGTATCTATATTAGGGTTTTAACGGTACATGTATTGTACAGAACCAATTATTTTTATGTGCAGAACATAGTCACAATCTGAGTTACAATCAGAAACATATTAAGCAGGTTTGTTTAGTCTCCGTCTCGCACTTTGAGCGCAGTGTAACTGTTGAAAACATACACAATAATGCTATAAAATAGGTTTAAAATACACGTGTGTACACGAACCGAAAACCCTGTACCGAAAAATTTACAAATAGCTGTACTGTTACACCCCTAATATATACAGCGGGGAAAATAAGGATTTGACACATCAGCATTTTTTATCAGGGGATTTCTATGTGGGCTATTGAGAAAAAATTTCCACCAGATGTAGCCATCAAGCCAAATTCATACAATTCATACAAAGAAATCAGAACATTTAAGTATACAAGCTGAGTCATAATAAGTAAAGTGAAATGACACAGGGAATAAGGATTGAACACACTTTATTTAATACTTCGTAGAAAAGCCTTTGTTGGTGATTACAGCTTCTAGACGCCTTTTGTATGGAGAGACCATGTGATAATAGAGATGATCTAATTCAGAGCAACTTACAAATATCTTGACGGTTAAACGTCTTTATCAAGGGCCAGGCAACAGCACCTTAGTGGTGGTGGGATTAAACTCACAACCTTCTGATCAGCGGTCCAACATTTTACCCACTGAGCTACCACTTCCATACATTTCCCCATTTGCTGTTATAATAATCTCCACTCTCCTGTCAAGATGTTCTACTAGGTTTTGCGAAGATTTGTGTTCATTCAGTGTTACAAGGGTGTTAGATGTAGATGAGAAGGCGAGGAGGTTCCTGGGGTGCATTCAGCATTCACATTCATCCCAAAGGTGTTCTAGAGATCTATAGCAGGAGATCTTCCACTCCAACCTATGAAGGCAGATCTTCATGGAGCTTGGGTCTAGTTCAAGTGAAAGGAAAATGTAATGCCGGCACATCCAAAGAAGTCGCATACAATTATGTGGTTCAAACCTTGTGCCAACAGTTGGGGGAAGAAAAACAGCTGGAGGAGTCAGGTGTCCAAATTCTTTTGTCATACAGTGTGTTTATCTTGAACCTTTTCGAATCAGAGCAGTGTGGTATTGGTTTGTCTTGTGTGTGTGTGTGTGTGTGTGTGTGTGTGTGTGTGTGTGTGTGTGTGTTATCAGTGATTTCCGGTGTTGTATAAAGGTTAGACTCCCTGATGGTGAAGGAAAGCCTGGCAGAATGAAGCCGTAGCGTGCGCTGTTCCTCCCCGTGGTGTTTGAATGTTCACGCCGGATCTCGTCTGTGTGTGGAACTGATAATTTTATCTCTTGTGACAGACAGACGTGAGTCAGAGCTGAACCTCGGCATTCTTGATGTCTGAGGTTGTGCGATGACTGATTCCGCGTGATATTAAGCTGCCGCTTGACATCGAGGTAATTTCAGTTTCGCTCGCTTGCTTTTCTTTCATTCGTTCGCTTCCTCTTTTATTTGAAAGCTTACTGATCGAGCCGCGGTTTAATATCTATTTATTCCTCCTCTGAACGCAGATGTTCTCCTGATAAAATCGCTCTGTGTGAGGCCCCTCGAGAGCTTGAAGAGCGTGCACCAGACACGCGCACATAAATATTTAGAGGAAAAAAGACACGCTGTGGAGTTTTATTTTATTGTTATTATTATTATTAACACCCCCCCCACCACCACCACCACCAAAAAAAAACAATATCTCCCAATAAATAATGTGCGAACAGCAGGCTTTTTTATGTGCTTTATTCCAGAATTTCCTCGAGTGTATTCATTTTCCTCTCACCTCGGGCTGAAGCGAGCTTCGCTGTCAGAATCTCTTTAACTTTCTGCTTACGCTAACATCGATCTTCCGCTTGATTCTGTTATTTATCACCTCGCACACAACCATGGACAGCTTGATTGCTCTGAGTGCAGCTGCACATTATCGGAGCAGGAGGAATCCTTTATTCAACATTAATCCAAAACGAATTCTTCTGAGAGACGCCCCGTACCCACATCCCCCAACATCTGTGGATAAAAAGCCAGATGTTTGGTGGATAAAAATATTTTGTAATCGAGCGTCTCAAAGTGTTTTATTACTTTTATTCCTCATGGAAATCGTTCTACTACTGATTATCTTTTATTACATTATACTTTTTGACCTTTAACATGTAAAGCTGTAGAACGTCCACAAAGCCATCAAACGCTTACACTGGAGACGCCTTTCATTCATCTAATCATCTCCTTACTGAAAACCTCACCATGTAAACGTTTATATAACTTATATATACAAAAGTATCACGAAACCTGACTTTTCCAGCCATATGATGTCCAATACAAAATTGAAGGCACACGATCATATAGGAAGCCTTTGGATGCTGTGGTATAAGATCCATTTTTGAGCAGCTTAAGAACTTTGAGGATGAATTTGGACTGGAATTAATATCAACAATGTGTTTGCATGAACAGTTCTGCAATGATGGAACTGTAATGAATGAACTTTTAGTGTTGAGGATGAGGTTCCTCTCGAGGTTTCTTTGTCATGCCATCTCAAGGAGTTTTTTCTTGCCACAGTCGCCACTGGCTCCATCATTAGGAATGAACTTGTTCTACAAATAAAAATGAAATCAGAATCAGGTTTATTGGCCAATAGTGTTGACACACACAAGGAATTTGGTTCCAGCTGTTTGTGACTCTCAAAAGTACAGACATAAATAAAACTATACATTTAGCATGGACTATACAAGACAAAACAGACAAGTGCGTCAGGTATGATAGTTACTTTAGAACTTTGTACAATATGCAGCAGTAACAGTGTGTGTAACATATGCAGATGCTGTGATGACTGACAGTTCTGATAATGCAGTACTTATAGATATGAAGCAGGGAATATGATTATGGTGAGATGTTAATGAGGGTGATTGCCTGGGGAAAGGAACTGTTCCTGTGTCTGGCAGTTATGGTGAACAGAGTTCTGTAGCACCTCCGGAAGGTAGGAGCTGAAAGATGTTGTGTCCAGGGTGTGAAGGGTCAGTAGTGACTTTTCCTGCCCGGTTTCTGGTTTTTGTATGGTACAAGTCCTGGAGAGTGGGCAGAGGAGCACCAGTGATGTTTTCTGCTGTTGTAACTGTGTGCTGCAGTCTGTTCCTGTCCTGTTTTGTTGCTGCTCCAAACCAGATCGTGATGGATGAACACAAGACTGATTCAATGACTGCAGTGTAGAACTGCATCAACAGCTCCTGTGGCAGACCAGACTTCCTATACTGGCATAGAAATTACATCCACTGCTGGGCCTTTTTATGTTTCAGGTCTTGGGAAATGGTAGTGCCCAGAAACTTGAAGTTCTCCACATATGACACAGGGCTGTTGGATATTTTGAGGGGGAGTAGTGTTGAGGGGTATTTCCTAAAGTCCACTGTTATCTCCACAGTTTTGAGTGTGTTTAGCTCTAGGTTGTTCTGACTGCACCATAGCACCAGCTGCTTCACCTTCTGTTCATATGCAGACTCGTCGCCATCTTGGATGAGTCGGATGAACGTAGTATCATATGCAAAATTCAGTAGTGTAACAGTTGGGTCACTTGAGATGCAGTCGTTAATGTAGAGGGAGAATCGCAGTGGGGAGAGGACACATCCCTGAGGAGCACCAGTGCTGACTGTCCGAATACTGGAGGTTATACCTCCCAGTCCCACCTGTTGCTTCCTGCCTGACAGATGGCAGGGGGTATAGTGAGCTTTAGGAGTTTGGAGTGGAGAATTCCTGGAATTATTGTACTGAAAGCTGAACTGAAGTCGACAAACAGAATCTGAGCATATGATCCTGTTTACTGTTGCTATAGGAATGATGACATATTAGAAAACATAAGACTTCGACAGTACCGCATTATTAATAAAAAACAAAAATCTTTTTTACCGACATTTTTTGGGTACGAAATGGAAAATATTGTTTCATTGAAAAAAAATATTAGAGTGCTTTCTCTATCGCTCTCTCTTTCTTTTCTCGAACAGCAACACACTCCAGCTTTCCCTTTCTTCTTCTCTCACTTCTCTCCTTTTATCTTTCTCGTCACGTCGTATCTAAAAAAAAAAAAATGGCTGAACTCATGGAGTCCAGGACGCTTTACTGCATTTAAAGGTTTTATTTTTGAAAATTGCTGCTGAGAATCTCAGTCCTGCCATCCTTCAGAGCTCCAGAGGATGAGACCACCGAATCCATCATGACCTTTAACATCCTATAATTCTGTCTGTGATTTTTATTCCATTTAAAGTCCACATCAAGCCATTTTCATAATTATCTTCTCTAAACCTCGTGAACCTGACAAAACCCGAGAGGAATCGCATATGGTCCTGCTGTACTTTACTGATGAAGTCCTTTAACTTAGCAGATGTCTGAGGTGAAACCTGGTTTTTATGGGTTTTATGTTAAACATCAGGCACTTTTATGGGGAAAAGCTGCCATTCGTGACTTTTTGTTAAGATGTACCGACTACAAATGTTCACACCTGCACCTCCTTTCTTCCATTTTAAGTATGAACATGCTTGTAATGTTGAATAAGACAGACTCTGTACATCGAGTGATTTAATTTCACGTATCATATTTCCCATTATGGAACACAAGCTGTGAAGGAGCAGGTGATTGGTTGGAACTACTGGATGAACACGCCTCCTACTAAACAATCCAAACTGGAACCAGGTCTTAAATGATAGGAACAAACTGGTAATGCTGATTATGAGCAAAAAGAAACATGCAAACGTTTTATTAATTTAGTTTATGTATGAGTTTTACCAATTCAATAGGAGGATAATGGGGCGGAGTCATGCTTTAAAGCTTTGTGTTGTGTTTTTGTGCTTTTTTCTTGTCACATGTACAATACAGCACAGTGAAATTTCCACATATCCCAGTGATGTTTGGATGCTGGGGTCAGAGCTCAGGGTCAGCCGTAACACAGCATCCCTGGAGCACAGAGGGTTGAGGGCTTTGCTCAAGAGTGGCAGCTTTGCAATACTGGGGCTTGACCCCCCCAACCTTCTGATCAGTTACCACTGAGCTACCACCTCACTGTGCTAGCTAGGTCTCAGTCTTGTCTTGGTCTTGACCTTATTTGGATTAGATCTTGTCTTGGTTTCAGGACTCAGGAATTTATTTTAGGATTCCAACTGTGGGGATTTTAGTAAAGTTGAGGAAGTGAGGAAGTTGCACTGGTTTGGAAGGTCATGGGTTTAAATGTCAGCATTATCACCACCGGGTTTCTGAGTATGGCCCTTAACCCTCAACCATTGTCCGATTTCTTTGTTAATGTGATTGGAATAAAACTGTTTCGAAAGCGATCAGTAACTTATTTCCTTTGTTACTGCTGTCGAGTCAGAATCGAATGAAAGATTGTGTCAAAAATGCCATGGAAATAAATACAAATAGTCACAAATTTCAAGATATGACTGTAAAAGGTACATGTATTCAGTGGTGGACGAAGTATTAGAGTAAGACTTAAGTATTGAAAGTAGTGATTTATCATAACGATAATGTTCCTGTTATCATTTTTATCACAAGATTCTTCACTTAATCACCTCAGTTTCTGTGTAAAGACTCGAATGTGACTCTCAGCACACTGATCTATTAATAGAATGATATTAATGACTCAAACACTGATTGATTTCTATTACAATCATCATGAACACAAAACCTTCTTTTCTACTAATTAAAAAATTATGCATATAAGGTTGTTGTGGTGAGTTCGAGTCTGGAGTTTCTTCATCATTTATTCCTCTCTAAATGTTCTGCTTGATGTTGAACTGATGCTGAACTGTATGTCGGTGATCAGTAGATACACCGAGCGCCGATCAGAACACGTGTAAAACTCTAATTGGTAACGTTTTTATCCTCATAATTAATTTGACTTTGAAATGTAGTGAAGTTACAATAAAACTACTTAAGTACAGAAGCAAATTACATTCACTTCATTACTCTGTGTCGGTGAATGTATGAGATGTTTTTGTGTATTATAACAACTGGTGTAATTACACAATATAGTGTACACAAGCGAGCTGTTTTCATGAACACGAGCATGACTGCAAACGTGATGTTGATTTCATGCAAAGGGTTGCCATGTAATGCAATGCACATATTCTAACAGAAGCGGAGGGGAATGCGGGATAAAACTGCTTATTATAATAAACCGGAAAACAATCCTAAACTCAGCAGGCAAACATGAGAAAAGGGAAACTGGCTGTGCTCAGTCGATCAGCAAACAGCGATAAACAGGGCAAGGCAGGAACAAGAAACGAGAAACGGAAACAAGATCAACATGAACGAAACAGCTTGGTCATGCCAGTGAATCTGAACAGGTTATGAATATATATATTTAATATAAAATTTACTATTTTGATCCGGACCAAGAATACCCTTATACAAATGTCTACCGCAAATTCTGAACTACAGATCTTTATAAAATGTATAAACAGTTTATCTGACATTAATAAATGGATGATTAATGTTATGTTAATGTTTTAGAGAGCTGGGAAAGAGTATTTTTTAGGTTTTACACAACTCGCATTTAGATAAAAAAACATCTGCTTTTACACAATGTGATGTCCTGTTTTATTTAAGACATGAAAAACATGAAAACATAACAGTCATAATGATTTTATTATATTTTATTGAAAGTAAAAAGGGCAAAGAAACATCCTAATATACCTGCATACTCCAAGCATAACTGTAACAAACATCACAAGCTGGCCATTTTGTATTTTCATTAAAAAATACACACATACAAAGCATGTACATTTTCAAGATTTTCACCATTTTCCTAGATTTAACCCCCAATAGTAAATCTAATATTCATTTGTATAGATAAGAAAATAAATCTGACCCATAACAGCCACAAAAAACTGTAGCAACTCAATAAAAGTTTAAAATATGTATATTTTTGTGTATTTTGGGGCACTTTAGGAATTCATCAAATTTCAGGCTAAAATAATGACATTTAGGGTATTTTTATTGCAGTTAAATGTCAAAACCAGTCAAATTTCATTTCAAGTGTTATTCATATATATATATATATATATATATATATATATATATATATATATATATATATATATATATATATATATAAAATAAAACCAGGATGATGAGTAAATAAACAGTAAATTAATATAGATTTAATGATGCAATTCACAGGAATGAATAAATAATAATAATAATAATAATAATGATGATGATGATGATGATGATGATGATAATAAAAAACACTAAGGTAAGTAAATTAACATTAGAAGGGAAAAAGAGGGCAGAGCTTCCAAGAGGTCAGTTAAAATTAGACACTATGCAACTGTTAATCATTCCAGATTTGCATGTCGGTTGGGGCTTTTCCTGTTTTACATTGAGGGAGAGAGCGCCTGCTTTCTGCTATATGTTTCTGCTATACGCTGGGAGTTTTATTTGCAGCATCGTACACCTAAAGTGCATCTTAACAACAAATACTGTAAAGTGTAGAAAAAAATGCAACCTTTAGTTGAGTGAGATGTAAAAAAAAAGACTAACAGCAGAAAAAAAGGTGTAGCTGGACTTTAAAGCGTTTTCTGTTCTATAGGATTTTTCCAAGCAAGATTTTTTTCTATCCTATTCACGTGTGTGTGTGTGTGTGTGTGTGTGTGTGTGTGTGTGTGTGTGTCTACAGCATGTGAGCTGATGAATCAGGGAATCCTGGCGTTGGTGTCATCGACAGGCTGTGCTGCAGCTCGAGCTCTACAGTCGCTCACAGACGCCATGCACATCCCTCACCTGTTTGTGCAGCGTGGAGGGAACGGAGCTCCGAGAGCAGAGTGTGTGTTCAACACCAGACCAGACACAGAGATGTACACACTTTCTGTCCGTCCACCTGTACGCCTCGATAACGTCCTGCTTACACTCCTGTCTGACCTGCACTGGCGCAAGTTCATTATCTTCTACGACGCGGACTACGGTGAGTGACGCCCATCACCATCATCATCATCACTATCATCATCTTCAACAATGTGGAGTACAGTGAGTGACGCCCATCATCATCATCATCATCATCATCATAATCATTATCTTCAACAATGTGGAGTACAGTGAGTGACGCCCATCATCATCATCATCATCATCATCATCATCATCATTATCTTCAACGATGCGGAGTACAGTGAGTGACACCCATCATCATCATCATCATCATCATCATTATCATCACCATCATCATCATCATCCCTATCATCATCTTCAACGATGCGGAGTACAGTGAGTGACGGCCATCATCATCATCATCATCATCATCATCATTATCATCACCATCATCATCATCATCCCTATCATTATCTTCAACGATGCGGAGTACAGTGAGTGACGGCCATCATCATCATCATCATCACTATCATTATCTTCAACAATGCGGAGTACAGTAAGTGACACCCATCATCATCATCATCATCATCATTATCATCATCTTCAACGATGCAGAGTACAGTGAGTGACGGCCATCATCATCATCATCATCATCATCATCATCATCTTCTTCAACAATGCGGAGTACGGTGAGTGACGGCCATCATCATCATCATCATCATCATCATCATCATCACTATCATTATCTTCAACAATGCGGAGTACAGTAAGTGACACCCATCATCATCATCATCATTATCATCATCATCATCATCATCATCATCTTCAACGATGCGGAGTACAGTGAGTGACGGTCATCATCATCATCATCATCATCATCATTATCAACTTCTTCAACAATGCGGAGTACGGTGAGTGACACCCATCATCATCATCATCATCATCATCATTATCATCATCATTGCGGAGTACAGTGAGTGACGCCCATCATCATCATCATCATCACTATCATCACCATCATCATTCTCACTATCATCATCTTCTATGGTGCAGATGGTATGGTGAGAAATGCCATTATCATCATCATCAACATTACTGTCGTTGTCATCATCATCATCATCATCATCATCATCACTATCATCATCATTTATGGTGTGGAGTATGGTGAGTGACATCCTTCATTATCATCATCATCACCATCGTCATCATCGCTATCATCATAATCCTTATCATCATCACAATCACCATCCTCACTATTATCATCATCATCATCAGTAAATGATTAATCTTCATCACTATCATCATTACCTTCATCATCACTGTTTTCATCACCATTATCACAATCATAGTTATCATTATCAGCATCATCATCACTATCATTATCTTCATCACCATCTTGAACTTCATTACTATTCTTATATCCTCTCCTCATCCTCATCCTCCTCATCATCATCAGCATCATCTCGATCATCATTATCATAGTCATCATCTTCACCATCTTAACCTCTACTCTTCACCATCTTAACTTTCTCCTCTCATCATCATCACCACTATAATCATCATCATTATTAAATCATTATCATCATTATCTTCATCTTCCTCATCATCACTGGCATTATCATCATTATTACTATCATCAATATCTTCATCTTTATCATCCTTACCTTCATCATCACCGTCACCATGCAGTGGAACTAGGTAAAGGGTTTGACAGCAGTGGGGCTGATACACACACACACACACACACACACACACACCCTCCACTATTATTATTTATTCAGTTCCAGACAGTAGAGCTGTGGGACTGTTATGCAAGCCAGTGTACACTGAGTGTGTGTGTGTCTGTGTGTATGTGTTGGAGTGTTGTGTGTAGTGTTCCTAAATGAGAAACAGCAGATGAGATTAAGCAGATGGGTAAGAAGGGGTCTATCAGTCGCTTCTTCACTAATGAGTTGAGAGCGAGAGCTTGACTTTGACTTTGGTGCTGCTCAGGGGCGAGAACAGCGATCTGATCCAAACATCTCCCCATCAGCCTCAACTCTTTCACGCTAAAAACTTTGCGGGGAAAAGAGCGAGTGAACACTTCACAGTTGCTTAAACAAACACCCACATGCTGTCAGAATGGATCTAAACGCAGAACGAGGCTGCTCCGGCCGTCAGCGCCGATTTGCAGAGAAACTCCCAGCATGCCGTTCTGCTGCACCTCTGCGCCGCTCCACACGGCTCAGCGTTTTTCGCCATGTTTGTTCTCCAAACCGGAAATTTGTCCTGTTGTCTGTCGGACCCTGTCAAAGCACAGCGGGGGGGGGAAACCAAGCTTCAGTGAGAAAGATTTCCATCTGCACTGAGGAACACACCCACGGATGTTTATTCACACAGAATGTATGACTTATGTGGAAAAATGACTCCATATTCAGGTCACCAACACACACACCAACACACACACACACACAAACACCCTTAAGGCTTTATATTGTAGTCGTCAACTTTACACACATATCTGAGGAAAGATATAAACATCAGCATGTTTTTTATTCCTGCTGGGCCACTGAATCATGTTTACAAGCACCATCAGGCCACACTGGAACTTAAAGGGTCATGGAAGTCCAAATCCACAATGCCTTTTTACTCCCTGCTGTGTTAGTGGTGCGGTTGCAGTTAACCCACTAGCCAACGAGAGCGCTGCAGCGACACTTTAATGCATTAGTCACTTAAGATTCCCTCATTTGCACATCTCAGTTCAAATTCCAGAGCGTTAACATATATGCATATATGCAAAGCATATATATTGCATACATACATAACATATATATTAACTATGATTCCATATATATATATATATATATATATATATATATATATATATATATATATATATATAAGATTTCTGTATTTGATTAGGGATGGTATGATTCACATACTATACAGATTAACATGGCAGAGGTAGAGCTGCATCTTCCTGGAGACTAAACAGGAAAAAAGAACGTCTGGTTTTATTTATTTATTTATTTATTTTATTGTTGCACTACAAAGGCATGTGTGTGGTATGGCCGTGCATTAAAAGTCAGAAGGCACTTAAGTAAATTGATGATTTGCTCTCTGTCAAACCAAAGAATTAAAAATGTACTATCTGTACCTTATTAAATCACAGAGCATCGAATTTTTTCTATTGAACCGCTTTGTGTTGAATCGAACTGAAATCAAACCGCACTGCATCGTAATGAGGGGAAATCACATCATATCGCATTAGTAGCTACTTTATATGTACCTTTGATGTATCGTGTTGTTGCCGATGCTTTGAGATGCGAATCGCATCGGAATCAATTATGGAGAAGAGCATCCCTAATTCATACTAATTCCATCATCAGCACTATTATGCTCATCATCTCATCAATCGATAAACAGGTGATGCTCTTCAACATAAAGATTTAATTGCGTTCTGGGCAGATGTATAACTAGAAAATCTCAAGATTTATCACTGGTATGACCTTTAAGATCACCTGAAAAAGCTAAAAGAGATTTTATGTATTTTTTTGTTGGCGCTAACAAGGAATGCTTCCTAATGTCCCTCGTGACCTTTGAGAGGGCCACATGTTATGAGAAAAATACAGCACAAATCAGCAGCCGAATCGTTAAGCACATTACCGGTATTTCGATATAAATATACCCACAGTGTTAGAGGTTGTGTGTAGAGTGTAGTGAGAGAGAGAGCAGAGTTGGTTGGGTGTGTAGAGATGCTGGGGATTACACAGACTGGGAGGATTTGGTGTTGTCTGTCACTGGCTTGATACACAATAAGATTTAATTACCCAAACTGTCTGAACAGAAGTTCATTAGCGATACAGGCTGAACATGGCAGTCGTCTCGCTGCTCAAAACCTGAACAGCTTAGATCCTGAGAGAGCTAAACCACTGACCCTGATGCTAATTTAAAGTAGGTAAGAAAACACACCAAACGAACTCGCTGCAGCAACCCGCAAAAGGTTCTCTATTTTACTGTCTTTGCGGTGTCCTTTTATATGTTCTGCTTGGTTTGAAGACAGTGAAGATTGGTCACTCTGTTTAGTTGCCTCCAGCCGTGTCTTGTCTCACTGCCCCACCCTTCTGCCAGGTACTCTGGGCTCTCCAGGACAGCCATGCCAACTCGGCGCTGTCCGTGCTGCCTCTAGTGGCAGATGAATTTGGAGCGCTTGCACTTCCTTGGGGGACCAGTGGTTATAGGAAAATAATCAGCAATAAATGGGAAAGCTGCAGGACCATATTGGGTCATTGATATTATCAAGGAATGATTTCTGATTTTCCAAAACCATCCTAAGGTTTCTAGAATTGTTTCAGGCAAATCACATGATCCTGAAACAAGGATGTATTTTGAAGAATATACACCAGAGATTAAGTTTCAGCTCGACTGGATAATAGATCGACGACAAGTTGCCATAATTGGCAACCATGTTTGCAAGATAAAGGGGCTTTTTTACTTTATAGCACAGTGAAATTCTTTCTTTGCACATCACAGCAATGTAAGGAAGCTGGTATCAGAGTGCAGGGTCGGCCAAGATACAACGCCCATGGTGCACAGAAGGCCCTTAACCTGCTGTGCACCATGGCCATTGTATCATGGCTGAAAAAAAGATAATAGGAACATTAGTTATAATAAATCATAGTACTTTGGATGCTTAAGTACATTTGAAGGCAAATACTTTTGTACTTTTTCTTAAGTGAAAGTTTAAAGGGACACTTTTACTTTTACAGAGTGTATCTTTACTTTACTCAACTATATGGACCCACTTGAGAGATTATATCTCATGGTTGTCTTGGGAACCTCTGAAGATCCATCAGGAGGAACTGAAGTCTGTGGCTCAGAACAAGAAAGATCTACATTGACTTCCTAGCCTGTTGCCACTGTGATTTCCACTAGAAAATATAAGAAGGAATAAAAGGACAAATGAATAATAGAGTAGTTTTTAATAATCGTTGTGCTTGTTTACTGTATGCTGCTGCATTGTTTTAGTTTCTGCTGCTTTTTCATGCTAAATATTGCAGCTTGGTTTTTATTAGGACTTTGGTTCCTTCCTCATTCAATGCAGCTGTGATAAAAGGTATCATTAGTTTGTGTTCTTACTACTGTATACTCATGATTATTAAAACTCCAAATTGACCCCACTGTGTACTGCAGTATCTGTATAGAATGTGTTTCAGTGCACTCTTCTTCAGTACCAAGGACAGAGACTTTTTTAATTCTATAAAATCTGGGTGTTTTTTATGCTTTTTATTTCCCTTTCTGCTTTTTTTATCTTCTTGTCTTGTTGGTTATTTATTTACGCACAGCCAAATGTGGTTGAAGGGAACATTTTCTTCTGTGGAACGCCGAACCGTTGTTCATAGAAGTGAAGGCAGGACGGTAAAGGTTAACAAGCTTCAGGATGAGAATTGTAAAGTTTCAGGCGGAATGAGCAGTCAGAAGAACGTGACTATTTGCTTTATCTGCACCTTTTATTATTATTATTATTATTATTATTATTATTATTATTATTATTTTGCATTTTTTGAATTGTTAAATGAAGTGAAGCGAATCTGTTTCGTTCATCCTTTGAGTTGGTGCCTTTCGGTTTGGCGAAGCTTCAATCTCAGTGGAAGGTTTTTCCTTTTTTTCCCCACTGATGCTTTTCATTGATTTTGTCATCAAGTGACATACAAACAATTTCTGGGTGTCTGTGGGAAATAAGTGAGAAAGGCCTCGCATTGTATTGCTGTAATGGGATTCTGCGATATTGTTGATCATATTTCAGTGAAATTGTATAATTGTGTCTGGAAGCTGGATTATAGTTATTACAGGTATGTATCTGTATGTGTTATATTAAGGCTGACCTTGGTCTGATCTACACAGCTGAGTACTTCACATCGGATTATTCTCTGTCTGGAGCAAACAGACGACAAGTGGATCTGAGTATAAACTGTTTCTGCCATAAGTTGTAAATATTCGTCCTTCATCCTCATTATTCAGCTGCAGACTGATCCAGATAAGATCAACTGTCCTTTTTTTTTTTTTTTTACATATTACAAATACTCCATCCTATATCACTGATATCTCCATCCTCTACCACTGCACCACCAATCCCTCTATTCTTTACCACTGCCCCACTGATCCCTCCATCCTCTACCACTGCACCACTGATCCCTCCATCTTCTACCACTGCACCACCAATCCCTCTATTCTTTACCACTGCACCAGTGATCCCTCCATCCTCTACCACTGCATTACTGATAACTCGATTCTTTACTACTGCACCATTGATCCCTCCATTCTCTACCACTGCACCACTTATTTCTACATTCTCTACACTGCACCACTGATCCCCCCATCCTCTACCACTGCACCACTGATCCTCCATTCTGTACCATCGCACCACTGATCCCTCCATTCTGTACCATCGCACCACTGATCCCTCTATTCTTTACTACTGCACCACTGATCCTGCCATTCTCTACCACTGCACCAGTGATCCCTCCATTCTCTACCACTGCACCACTGATCCCTCCATCCTCTACCACTGCACCACTGATCCCTCCATCCTCTACCACTGCACCACTGATCCCTCCATCCTCTACCACTGCACCACTGTTCCCTTCATCCTCTACCACTGCACCACTGATCCCTACCTTCTCTACCACTGCACCAGTGATCCCTACATCTTCTACCGCTGCACCAGTGATCCCTCCATCCTCTACCACTGCACCACCGATCCCTCCATCCTCTACCACTGCACCACTGATCCCTCTATCCTTTACCACTGCACCACTGATCCCTCCATTCTGTACCACTGCACCACTGATCCCTCTATCCTCTACCTTTGCACCACTGATCCCTCCATCCTCTACCACTGCACCACTGATCCCTCTATTCTTCACTACTGCACCACTGATCCCTCCATACTTTACCACTGCATCACTGATCCCTCTATCCTTTACCACTGCACCACTGATCCCTCCATTCTGTACCACTGCATCACTGATCCCTCTATCCTCTACCTTTGCACCACTGATCCCTCCATCCTCTACCACTGCACCATGTTCATTTACATTTACATTTGTGGCATTTAGCTAAGGCACTCTTTTCCAGAGTGAAGTGCAAAAGTGCTTTGAGTGGGAAAGTGTTAGTTTAAGTGTTGCAGGCAGGAAGAGGAAGGTCTTCACCCATTGCTTGAAGATAGCCAGGGGCCTCACTGTTTGGACATCCAAGGAAATTTCATTTCACCAACTCGGTGCCAGAACAGAGAAGAGTCTTGAAGTATACTTACCCCTTATCCTGAGAGGTCGAGCAGTGCTGGAGGATCTCAGACAGCATGGTGCAGTGTGAGGAGTGAGGAGGTCCATTTTAGCCCCTCAGTGGGGTGGTGTGGGAGAACTTGGGCAGATTGAACACAAGTCGCACAGCTGTGTTTTGGATCATTTGCAGTGGTCTCGCCATCCTCTACCATTGCACCATGCTCTTTCTATCTTCTACCACTGCACCACTGATCCCACCATCCTTTACCACTGTTCCACATTCTCTCTATCTTTTACCACTGCTCCACTGATATCTCCATTCTATGCCATTCCTTCACTGAACCCTCCATCCTCTAACACTCCATCATGCTCTCTCAACCTTTTATCACTTATTTACTTATCCCTCCATCCTCTACCACAGCTGCACTTATCCCTCCATCTTCTACCACTAATCCCTCCATCCTTTACCACTGCTACCCGAATTCTGTTGCCAAGGTCTCCTTTATGTCCAAATAATATCTGAAGCCCAACCTCTTCCTAAATACTTAAATTAGTTCTTATACAAAATGTAACCATCTTCTGTTGGCTATTTTAACAGTACACCCATCTAACAGAGATTTTATACTAATGCTGGTCTTAGTCTATGACCTAACGAACGGTTATCAGGATGTATTAATGGATGGAGAATTTAGAGCATTCTGCAGGTTCCTCTCAAATGCTATGAATGTAAATCTGGTGTAAAAGAAATAAAACATTGTGTGATGTATATTTATAGTAAAATCATCAATGCCTGGTGGGTTGCAGTAACTCCTTCACTCCATCCCACCACCTCATCACTGAACGCAAAGCAGTGCATGGTTGTTCTCGCTCTCTCTGTGTGTGTGTGTGTGTGTGTGTGTGTGTGTGTGTGTGTGTGTGTGTGTGTTCTACAAGATCTGGGCTGCACGCTCTGCTGCACATCTGGGGAGGGTTAGATGAGAAGAGTAGTTTTTAGCCTGCTCCGGTCCCTCAGCTCTCCTTTCACGCATAACAACCTTGCTGTAACCCCTGTGTCCCAGTGTGTCCCAGTGTGTGTGTGTGTGTTCGCTCAGCATGACTCTCCTCATGGCCTTGCAGTTCCACAGCACAGAACTCCTGCTGCTGAAGGTTTGTGGATTCTGTGTGGCAGTAAAATCAGTAAGACTGAAATGTTCTGCAGAAGTGAGTCCAGCTGCAGCATTTCTTCAGGACACTGAGAAGATCAGTGTGATCACCTCACAGGTTCATCTGAAGTAGATTTTAAATAGTTATGAATCCATGTTAAAGCTTTTAGTGTATTTACTGTCTCCTGTCTCTTAACTGTTACTTGTCCTTATGCCATTTCATGTCCTTAACCCTTTTACTGAATCTAATCAGTCTTCGGAATCTTAGCAATCTCTCTCTCTCTCTCTCTCTCTCTCTCTCTCTCTCTCTCTCTCCAACCTTTCTCCTTTCTCTGATTTGTCTCCAGTCTCTCACCATCTCCAGTCTCTGAACATTTCCAATCTCTAATCAGAATCAGTATGTTTAGTATGAAGACAGGATTGAAAGCCTAAAAAGCCTAGCATATCTACACACTGATCATGTTTATAATGGTTTACTGTGTAAGTCATGTGACAGGAGGGGAGTGTCTGCTGTGCTCTATAGCAATAATGTGTTGTTAAATGATTATCATTAATAACAGTAATAATAACATTAGGACTGGCAGCAGTGTAATGGAGCAGTTCATCACAGCATGAAGCCCCTCAGAGAGGCAACACCAGAACTGCTCTTTATTATATTGACAATATGACAATTATATGACAATTAAGATACAATTAGGCAACATCTGAGCAATGACCCAATTAGTGTTCGACCAGACTACACAAAAACGAATCGATCCATTCAGATGTTGAGTCGTATGTCGATAAGTGAGAGGAACGCAGCTGAGTCAGGCGTGGTATCAGACGAGTCAGTTCAGCACTGAGTAACGTGAAACCATGCTGTAGAACTTACAGATGGGTCTGAGCATGATGTGATATTTCTGTTTATTGTATTCTGTCCTAAACCTGCCCCACTGGTCTCTTATATTTCTCTGGTCTACACCTGTTTCCTGTCTCTAATCTGTCTCCTGTACATACCCCATCTTCTGTCTCTAATCTGTCCCCTGTACTTACCCCATCTTCTGTCTCTAATCTGTTTCCTGTACTTACCCCATCTTCTGTCTCTTATCTGTCCCCTGTACTTACCCCATCTTCTGTCTTTTATCTGTTTCCTGTACTTACCCCATCTTCTGTCTCTAATCTGTCTCCTCTACTTACCCCATCTTCTGTCTCTTATCTGTCTCCTGTACTTACCCCATCTTCTGTCTCTAATCTGTCTCCTGTACTTACCCCATCTTCTGTCTCTAATCTGTCTCCTCTACTTACCCCATCTTCTGTCTCTAATCTGTCTCCTCTACTTACCCCATCTTCTGTCATTTGTCATGTATACCAAATATATCTGATGCAGTACACAGTGAATGAGACAGCATTCCTCCAGAACCCTGGTTCTACATAAACAACATTAAACAAAATAAATCTACATAACAGAAAAACACAGAGCTCAGGACTTAAGTAAGTGTCCTCACCACAGAAAGTGCATCGTGCGCAACCTGTACAAACAGTGCAAGACAAGACAGACAGAACTGTATACAGGACTGTACTTGTAAGAAAAATTCCACAAAAGACACAAACTGTAAACAGAGGTTGTGCAAAAAACAATAGTAGCAGCCAAATATATGTACCAAGTGAAGTTCTCTGCCAGATGAACACCAAGGAATTTGGAGCTCTTGATGATCTCCACTGTGAATTCATCGATGATCAGTGGAGAATGGCTATTCTTTGCTCTCCTGAAGGCAACAACCATCTCTTTAGATTTGTCAACAGACAGTTTGTTGGCTCCACACCGAGCTGCTAACTGTTGCACCTCCTCTCTATAAGCTGACTCGTCATTCTTGCTGATAAGACCTACTACGGTCGTGTCATCAGCACACTTGACGATGTGTTTTATATGCATTGCTGCACAGTCGTGAGTCAGCAAAATGAACAGCAGTGGGCTGAGCACACAGCCCTGAGGGGCCCCAGTGCTCAGTGTGGTGGAGATGCTCTTCCCGATCCAGACTGCCTCGAGTCTTCCAGTCAGGAAGTCCAGGATACAGTTAGAGAGGGAGGTGTTCAAGCCCAGTAGGATCAGTTTTTCAATCAGGTGCTGAGGGAAGATTGTGTTGAATGCTGAACTGAAGTCTATGAACAGCATTTGTACTTAAGTGTCCTTATTGTCCAGGTGGGTGAGGGCCAGATGGAGGGTTGTGGGCATTGTCCGTTGAACGGTTTGGACAATACACAAACTGCATGGGGTCCAGTGAGGGTGGAAGCTGGGTCTTGATGTGCCACATGATGAGCCTCTCGAAGCACTTCATTACGATGGGTGTGATTGCGACGGGATGATAGGCATTGAGGCAGGAGACTGGAAACTTCTTTACCACAAGGACAATGGTCATCATCTTGAGGCACGTAGGAACTACAGCCATGCTCAAGAAGATGTTGAAAATGTCAGAATCATCTTTTGTCTCTAATCTGTTTCCTGTACTGCCCCCATCTTTTGTCTCTAATCTGTCTCAAACTCATCTAAGGTTAAACAGTGTTTGTGAAGTACATGAAGCTCAACATCCACACTCTGGAGTTTGAGTGTTACAGTGTGGCTTCTGTTTCTTGTTTCTGAGATACAGGAGGACTTATAAAGTCTTAAACCCTGAAGAGATGAAAACGTGACACCTAAGTATTGCACACTGCTCACGGGTTAATGATGGAAAAACCCAGTGAAAGTCACAAAGGTCTGAATGTTTTTTATTCATTCTTGGAGGACTCATTTACATTCCTCCCTCCTCGAGTGTGTGTTCGAGAAGGTGATCAAGTGTATGTTGGAGTGTGTGTGATTATCCTCTTGTGTGTGTGTAAAGTGCTGCCGTGCTTCATAAAGCTGTCCACTGCTTCATTAAGCCGTCAGATAGACAGGAATGAGTGACTCATGTCTCTGCCTGCTTGTTATTCAGACTCTCACTTGCCCCTTTGCCCACCTCCAACCCCCCACAACCCCCCACCACTCCCACTCCGAGTTCTGAGAGACAGATCGAGCCTCAACAGGCAGACATGAAGTGATAGACATGTAGTATGAGTGTAACAGTCTGATCCAGATGGCTGATGGAAGGAAAATAAAAACCTGACTTGCAGAACTATCTTTAAAACATCATCATGTGGTTTTCAGGAGCATTCAGTGTTTCTTTTCTTTTAGTGAGGGAAATCTTAATGTTCCTGATGGTCTGCTTTTGCCATGTCTTAAAAAAAAGCTAAAGTATACACTTTGGCATCCAGAGTACCCAGTTTCTGAGTAACGATGTTCTCGTGTGTGTGTTGCATGTTCCAGAAAAATCACAATCGCCTGTCGAACGTAGGACAAATAGACGGTTTACAAGAGAAATGTTTTGTGTATAAGGTCAATGGTTCAGTGCAATTTCCTGTTCAGCTCACAATGAATTGTTATGAGAGCTCTCTGATGCTCTTCTTTCTTACTTTGAAGAATCAGTACATTAAGAGTGTTAACCTCTGAAAGACAGACCTTCAACCATCTGACAACAAAAGCTCTGCTCTCTCTCTCTCTCTCTCTCTCTCTCTCTCTCTCTCTCTCTCTCTCTCTCTCTCTCTCTCACTCTCTCACTCACTCACTCACTCACTCTCTCTGTCTCTCCCAATCAGATGTCAGTGGATTAAAAGCATTTCTGGATCAGGCGTCTCGCTCCAGTTTGGACGTGTCTCTGCAGCAGGTAGAGAGGAACGTCTCAAAGGTTTTCCTCACCCTTTTCAGCACTATGAAGACCGAAGAGCTCAATCGCTACAGGGACTCTCTTAGACGTGCCCTCTTACTATTGAGCCCAAGAGTCGCTCATGCCTTCATCAACCAGGTGAGAACTGATACACCCCAATCACACACACCTTCATCAACCAGGTGGGAACTGATACACCTCAATCACACACACCTTCATCAACCAGGTGAGAACTGATACACCCAATCACACACACTTCATCAACCAGGTGGGAACTGATACACCTCAATCACACACACCTTCATCAACCAGGTGAGAACTGATACACCCAATCACACACACCTTCATCAACCAGGTGGGAACTGATACACCTCAATCACACACACCTTCATCAACCAGGTGGGAACTGATACACCTCAATCACACACACCTTCATCAACCAGGTGAGAACTGATACACCCAATCACACACACCTTCATCAACCAGGTGAGAACTGATACACCCCAATCACACACACCTTCATCAACCAGGTGGAAACTGATACATCCCAATCACACACACCTTCATCAACCAGGTGAGAGCTGATACACCTCAATCACACACACCTTCATCAACCAGGTGAGAGCTGATACACCCAATCACACACACCTTCATCAACCAGGTGAGAACTGATACACCCAATCACACACACCTTCATCAACCAGGTGAGAACTGATACACACCAATCACACACACCTTCATCAACCAGGTGAGAAAAGATACACACCAATTACACACACCTTCATCAACCAGGTGAGAGCTGATACACCTCAATCACACACACCTTCATCAACCAGGTGAGAGCTGATACACCTCAATCACACACACCTTCATCAACCAGGTGAGAACTGATACACACCAATTACACACACCTTCATCAACCAGGTGAGAACTGATACACACCAATTACACACCTTCATCAACCAGGTGAGAACTGATACACACCAATCACACACCTTCATCAACCAGGTGAGAACTGATACACACCAATCACACACACCTTCATCATCCAGGTGAGAACTGATACACCAATCACACACCTTCATCAACCAGGTGAGAACTGATACACACCAATCACACACACCTTCATCAACCAGGTGAGAACTGATACACACCAATTACACACACCTTCATCAACCAGGTGAGAACTGATACACACCAATCACACACACCTTCATCAACCAGGTGAGAACTGATACACACCAATTACACACCTTCATCAACCAGGTGAGAACTGATACACACCAATCACACACCTTCATCAACCAGGTGAGAACTGATACACACCAATTACACACCTTCATCAACCAGGTGAGAAGTGATACACACCAATCACACACACCTTCATCATCCAGGTGAGAACTGATACACACCAATCACCAGTGTTGTAGTTACTTTTGACAGTAACTAATACTGTAACGCGCTACTTTTAAAAATAAATTAACTCCGTTACCGTATGGTGCGCCACCCGTTACTTTTGGCTGAAGTGTAGACTGTAAGCCTACTGTTTACAGCAGAGACGCATTGTAGGATTGGTGGATGAACCACTGTAAACACGAAGAAGACGCACTGTGGGCGTGTCTCTGTTTATTCAGGTCTGTGCAGCAGTAATAGCGAGTCGAGGCGAGAGCAAGACAAGTTTCTCAAAGTGGAAATATGATCATTATTTTACTTTAGTTGAGTATAAAGACAAAGACTTTTTAGTCAAATGTAAGCTGTGTCTTTCTGGTTCGAAGCTCGTATCTACTGCGATAAACAGCAACTCCAATCTGTTGAAGCTCCTCCAGTAACTCCACGCCTCGACGAAGCTAGAAGCTAGAAGCTAGTAGCTAGAAGCTAACCCGGTGTTCTGTTCTACATTGTTAATAGTTTTCATACTTCAGCTGTGAAAGGAACATGTTTAAGAGCTCAACACAACAGCAGAAGCCACTTTAGTGTTTGATTGTGAATTTATTATTCAGCTTGTTTTGTTCTTTATTTCAGAAATGCTTGTGATATATTCAGTGTGTGCTGCCCTGACTTTAATAAAATAGTGTTTAATATTACTCTGTGTTTAAGTCAGTTTTGAGTTTGTAGAGTATAACACATAAAAGGGCATTAATGTGAACATTAAAGAAGCTTCTTTAAAAAAAGTAACTAAAAAGTTACTTTTAACAGTAACGCATTACTTTTTGGTGTAAATAATCAACAAAGTAATTCAGTTACTTTTTGAATGAAGTAACGAGTAACTGTACTATTTCTCAGTAACGAGCACAACACTGCCAATCACACACACCTTCATTAATTCAATCATAACAGATAGACATCAATCACACACACTTTATCACCCATCAGCCAATCAGTAACATGTAGTTGTTTGAGAAACAGGGCTCATGGGATGTGGAAGTTATTGTGATCCCAGCAGAAGTTCCCAGGAAGTGTGACTTTACAATAGTCGTGTGTGATTATTTATAGCAGCAGGAGGTTAGATAAGATATCTGTGAGCTGAAGAAGAAGGGGGTGGGAGGTGGGGGGTTTGATTTCTCAGGCTGGTCAAGAGGGTGAAGAGAGCCACAGTAGGACAACTCTGGGCCTGGATCTGACCTCAGCAGGGTTCCTGCACTGCTCACAGGAGAAAATGAACAAATTATTAGGTATGCTTTTATCCTGCTCTGATTTAAGATGCTGGACACTGTGAGAGAGGGCAAGCAGGGGCTCTGGCAGGTCAGGAACAGAAGAACAGATAAACAGAAAGCTAGAATGCAACAGGAGGCATCAGGGCTGCCCAGGACATAACACAGTCAGGGGGCAGTAACACCATCAAAACAACCCAGTCTTTGACCCGCCGAACCCCCTGCCACCCCCCACCACCACCACCACCACCAGCCTGTGCTGCTTATCAGAATATATAAATAAACACAATTTACTTCGAGAGTGTGTCTGAGACATAAAAACCTTTAAAGATTGAAAGGTTGGTTCACGTAGCCGAGGGAAACGTGTGGCATAAAAAACTCTACCTTTAGAGTAAATTATATCTACAGGATACTGAAAAAAACATTTTTAATTGAAGCAAATAGACCATAAATGAAAGTTCACTCAGGCGCTGTGAGGAAAAGACCATTCAGTGCTTTATAAGTAAGAGATTGTAAACATTTACATAATTTAGCAGATCCCTTATCCAGAACTGAGCAGAGTTAAGGGCCTTGCTCAGGGGCCCAGCAGTACAATGCGTTAACCACTGAGATACCACCACTGTGGCTACTGGATCCGTACCAGAAACACGATTTGTACTGGGCATTTTGCGAAGACTTGCGCAAGATCGACGTATACGCAAAAAACGCCGCCACTTTCTGTCAAGTTTTTTTGACAGTCTAGTGATCTGGATCCTTTCGCATTTTTCTTGAAAGGAGAAATTCCTGACAATTCTGCACGAATGACGAATGAGAAATGGAAGGAATGATTTCATTTATGGATAAATATTTTCAATGAATAAAAAAATATCTGAACATTTCTTAAATTCAGATATTTGCTAAAGTATGCCAAAATAATTTAAATTTTAATTTTATATTAAACCTAAAAAAATAAACAAATAAACACACCTCTACACACAGCTGTATTACCCAAATGGTATTTAACAAATGTCAACTATTTAATTACATTTTCCCGGTTATTTAATTTTGTTTAATTTATTAAATTTATTCTATTGTTCAATTTAGTTAACTTTTTTTATGTGTTTATAACAAGAGAATCACTAGTAAAGAATAATTTCTGGTACAGATTGAAGTCTACACTATTATAATTCTTTACACGTGTTTGACGCGTTACGTTTTCACCCGTACGGAAATCTGATATATGACAGTATACACAAAGCACATATATTGCACACATGTTAATGTTTTGATTTCACAGATATAGAAATATATGTCAGATAATTCAGATACTACATATTTTCCCCAAAATACACACATATATGTGTAGAGAATACCTTTATTTATATATTTATATATGATTTCATTTAATAATAAATATATTAAATAAATGTAGAATATATATTTTATTTTAAATATCTAGAAATTTCTAAAGTATGCTGAAACAACAGTTAAGCACAACATATCTTCAGAAAATTAAAAATGTAATGTCATTTTTATATTTTTTTTATATACACACAGTTGTATTACCCGAATGGTATCTTACAAATGTAAATTATTTAATTAACATTTTCCATTTATTTAATTTTATTTAATCAAGTCAATATAATTAGTATAATGAAAAAAAATTATTTATAACAAGAGAATCACTAGTAAAGAATAATTTCTGGTACGGATTGGGTGGAGTCAACACTATTATAATTATTTACCATTTTATAGTATGAAATTTCAGCTTCTTCTCTATACCCCGGCATTGTTTTATTATAATAATAAAAAAAGGAAAAATAAATAAATAATAATAATAATAATAATAATAATAATAATAATAATAATAATAATAATAATAATAATGACAACAACAATAATAATCATAAAAATAATCATAAAAATAATTTAGAAAAAAATAAAAATAAATAATAATAAGGAGAAATTAATACTACTACTACTAATAAATAATAATAATAATAATAATAATAATAATAATAATAATAATAATAATACCTTAAATTGTTCTAAGTGTGAAATGATGTAACACTGATGAGGTCTCTGAAATAGTAGAAAATTTATTTGGGTTTTTTGTGTAATGAAGATACAATTCAGCATGAAAATGCATGTGTCATTTCATTTAAACAATTTGTTTTAACATGAAATCAAACCTTAGCATGTAGATACCTCATATACATATACTCATATAAAAAACTACTTATATACAGTAACAAATTATATTTATTTCATTACTGTTAACCACTTTTATGGTTACATTCATTTATAGTGCAGCTCATTAATTATCAACACTAATTAAACTGACTGGAACGACCCTCCGGCCAATCAGAATCATGTATTCAGTCAGACTGTAGATGACCAAGTTACAGTATGATCTAAACAATTGGTGCTGCTTATTTTGTCCACCTACATCTACCAGAACATCTGGACATCATGGTGTTAGAAATAGTGCACTAGCAGTGATTTATATTTCCAACACCATTTGATTATATATTTCTTAGAAGAGTAATATTTCTGAGATAAATCCACAGCACAATCCATCAAAGACCAGACAGAGACACTCAGTGGATCAGAAAGCTTCCTTCTGGTCTTTGAAACCAATAAGGATTTAATCCATTACTTTTACTATGATTACAAAAGTATTGGGACACCTGCCTTTGCCAGACACACAAATGCGTACCACGTTCTTCAATTCCTTCACTTGGACTTGGAGACCCAAACCTGTTCCAGCATAACACAAAAGTGTACAACGCCAGCTCCATGAAGATCTGCTTTCCATGGGTTTGGTTTAATGGAAGATCTCCTGCTATAGAGCTCCAATGCTGTGGAACACCAATGGGATGAATGTGAACGCTGACTGCACCCCAGGAACCTCCTCACCTCACCTACATTGTTGAAGGGATAGCTCAGAGGTTAAGTATTCTGATCAGAAGGTCATGAGCGCAAATCCCATCACCACTAAGCTTCAAGCAATGTCTTTAATTTTTGTTTGGATTTCACAGATATAGAAATATGTCAGATAATTCAGATACTACATATTTTCCCCAAAATACACACATATATGTGTAGAGAATACCTTTATTTATATATTTATATATATGGGTAGAGGAAGTTTATTGTTGTTTATTATTTACCCACTGAGATACCTCCACTGTGGCTACTGCATTTTGTGAAGACTTACGCATGATCTCCACATACGCGAAAGGTCATGAGCGCAAATACCATCACCACTAAGCTTCAAGCAGTGTCTTTAATTTTTTTCAATGTACCTTCCTTTACTAACAGCCTTGTAAAAGAACAAATCTCTACATAATCTAGCAGAACATCTTCCCAGAAGAGTGGAGGTTATTAGAACTGCAAATGGAGACACTAAGTGGAATGAGATGTTCAAAGTATGCACATATCACCTTATCAGAATCAGAATCAGAATCAGGTTTATTGGCCAAGTGTGTTGACACACACAAGGAATTTGGTTCCAGCTGTTTGTTACTCTCAACAGTACAGACATAAATAAAAACCTATACATGACAAAACAGACACGACAAGACAAAAACAGACTATACAAGACAATACAGACAATGTGAGACAGTATAGAGAGTGTGGGTAATAAATAGGGATACAGATCAGTAATGTACATAAAGTGTGGGAGTGCATGGTAGTGCAAATGACAGTATTGTGTGCCAGGTATGATGAGAGAGTTTACTATAAAAACTCTCAGTAAATAGCAGCAACATATACAGATAATGTGATGACTGACAGTTCTGTGCAGTACTCATAGATATGAGCAGGGAATATAATTATGGTCAGTTGTTAGTGAGGGTGATTGCTTGGGGAAAGAAACTGTTCCTTTGTCTGGCAGTTTTAGTGAACAACGTTCTGTAGCGCCTGCCAGAAGGGAGGAGCTGAAAGATGTTGTGTCCAGGGTGTGAAGGGTCATTAATGGTTTTTCTGCCCGGTTTCTGGTTCTTGTATGGTACAAGTCCTGGAGAGTGGGCAGGGGGGCACCAATGATTTTTTCAGCTGTTTTAACAGTTTTCTGCAGTCTGTTTCTGTCCTGTTTTGTTGCTGCTCCAAGCCAGATGGTGATTGATGAGCACAGGACAGATTCAATGACTGCAGTGTAGAACTGTATCAACAGCTCCTGTGACAGACTGTACTTCCTTAATTGACGTAGAAAGTACATCCTCTGCTGGGCCTTTTTCAGAATCGAGTTATGTTTGATTCCCATTTCAGGTCTTGGGAAATGGTAGTGCCCAGAAACTTGAAGTTCTCCACAGGTGACACAGGGATGTTGGATATTGTGAGGGGGAGTAGTGTTGAAGGGTGTTTCCTAAAGTCCACTATCATCTCCACAGTTTTGAGTGTGTTTAGCTCAAGGTTGTTCTGACTGCACCATAGCACCAGCTGCTTCACTTCCTACTCATATGCAGACTCGTCACCATCTTGGATTAGTCCGATGAGCGTGGTGTCAATTGCAAATTTCAGGAGTTTGACAGTTGGGTCACTTGATATGCAGTAATTCGTATAAAGGGAGAATAGCAGTGGGGAAAGGACACACCCCTGAGGAGCACCAGTGCTGACTGTCCGAATACTGGAGGTAACACCTTCCAGTCTCACCTGTTGTTTCCTGCCTGTCAGGAAGCTGGTGATCCATTGACAGATGGCAGGGGGTATAGTAAGGTTTAGGAGTTTGGAGTGGAGAATTCCCAGAATTATTGTATTGAAAGCCGAACTAAAGTCAACAAACAGAATCCGGGCATATGTTCCTGGGCAGTCAAGGTGTTGCAGAATGTAGTTTAGCCTCATGTTGACTGCGTCATCCACCGATCTGTTTGCTTGGTATGCAAACTGTAGGGGATCCAGCAGCTGTTCTGTCACCTTCTTTAGATGGGCCAATACCAGCTTTTCAAAGGTCTTCATGACGACAGATGTCAGAGCGACAGGCCTGTAGTCATTCAGTCCAATCTTATACAACCAAGATGGCGGCGCGTACACAACGCGAGGCCCAGCGTCTCTCCAGATTTTGCGATTTAGTAGCAATTTCTCCATCAACAGCAAGTTTATTCACGCAGAACAGGCTTGCACACATCTCATACAGCCGAGAAGCATTACTAGACATCGGCAACACTCACAGATACGGGCTTTCAACGGACTTTGAACTCCCTCGGGAAACTGCCCGAACACCGCAGACCGCTGATCCAGCTCGGCCGACAGCGAGACCACAGCGCCGGCGGCGAGACCGTAAACAAAGGAGGGGGAAGCGAGGCGGCATCAGGGCTAAGCTAAGGCTAAACCTGCATCAACCATCGATTGCAAGCGTCTTCCTTGCCAATGTACGGTCTCTTGCTAATAAAATGGATGAGTTGCTGCTCCGGATATCATCACACAAACGGATTAAGGAATGTAATGTCATGATTTTTACGGAAACATGGCTCAACAACAACATTCCCAGCAGCGCCATTGAGCTCGGGGGTCGCAGTGTTTATCAGGCGGACAGGACGGCAGAGGACTCTGGTAAGCGCAGAGGTGGAGGTCTGTGCATTTATGTTAACAACTCATGGTGCACGGACTCTAATGTTACTGAAAGTCATTGCTCTGTTCATTTAGAGTATTTGATGATTAAGTGCAGACCCTTTTATTTACCGAGAGAATTCTCAGCCATTGTTGTGACTGCAGTGTACATTCCGCCGGATGCTAATGCTAAGCTAGCTATGGAGGAACTGCATGCAGCTATCAGCAAACAGCAGTCTGCACATCCTGAAGGAGCTATCATTGTTGCTGGAGATTTCAACCACTCCAACCTGAAATCTGTTTTACCAAAATTTCACCGCAATGTCTCCTGCTCTACTAGAGGGAACAAAACACTGGACCAGGTATACACAAACATACCTGGGGCATACACAGCCATTCCCCTCCCCCACTTGGGTCAGTCTGATCACCTCTCTTTGTTCATGCTACCCAAATACACACCACTAATCAAACGTGTAAAACCAGCTGTGAGGACAGTAAAGGTATGGCCAGAGGGGGCCATTTCTTCTCTACAACAACAGTTTCAGGATACTGACTGGAACATGTTCGCTTCACAGGCCACACTGGACTCTCACACAGACATGGACAGTTACACATCATCTGTTTTGGACCATATTAACACGTGCATTGACAATGTCACTACTGTCAAACACGTGAAATGCTTTCCTAACCAGAAGCCGTGGATGAACTCTGAAGTCCGTCTCCTGTTGAAAGCAAGAGATGCTGCCTTTAAATCTGGCAGTGCGGAGGACTACAACAGAGCCAGGTCCAACCTGAAAAGGAGCATCAGGAAAGCAAAGCTCACATTTAAACGCCACATAGAAGAGCACTTCCACAACTCTGACCCCAGACGCATGTGGAAAGGCATCCAGTCAATCACGGACTACAAACCCACAGCTCAACCAACCAGCAGTGCCTTCCAACCGAACGAACTTAATCACTTTTTTGCTCGTTTTGACCAAAGCACAGGACATTTTACACCAACCACGGACTCTGCTACTGCTTACAGCCCACTTTCAATCTCAACAACGGACGTCTATTCAGTGTTC
Organism: Silurus meridionalis; assembly: GCF_014805685.1. Classification (NCBI taxonomy): domain Eukaryota; kingdom Metazoa; phylum Chordata; class Actinopteri; order Siluriformes; family Siluridae; genus Silurus; species Silurus meridionalis. Next base: position 27,777,591 of record NC_060891.1, read on the forward strand.
AGCAGAGTGGATGCATGAAAGGCAGCTGGCCCGGACGGCATACCGGGACATGTTCTCAGAGCATGCGCTGGAAAACTGGCACAGGTTTTTACTGACATTTTCAACCTGTTACTGGCCCAAGCCACGGTACCAACATGCCTGAAGACCACTACTATCATACCAGTGCCTAAGCACTCAGCTGCTAAATGCCTGAATGACTTTCGCCCGGTTGCACTCACCCCCATTGCTATGAAGTGCTTTGAGAAACTGGTCCTGAATCACCTCACTGCGGGCCTACCACCTACACTGGACCCACACCAGTATGCCTATCGCCCGAACAGGTCAACAGAGGATGCAGTTTCCACAGCTCTTCATTCTGCTCTCACCCACCTGGATAAAAGCAACACGTACATCAGAATGCTGTTCATTGACTTTAGCTCTGCGTTCAATACAGTCCTCCCCACTGTACTGATCACTAAGCTCAGTGAACTGGGTATCTGCACCTCCACTTGCAGATGGATTCTGGACTTTCTCACCAACAGACCTCAATCTGTCAGGTTGGGAAACCAGGTATCCTCAACCCTAATTCTGAACACTGGCATACCGCAGGGCTGTGTTCTGAGCCCACTGCTCTACTCCCTGTTCACCCACGATTGTGCTCCTCTGTATAACTCAACATATTCATCAAGTATGCAGATGACACCACCGTGGTCGGCCAGATCGACAACAACGACAAATCGGCCTACAGGGAAAAGATCCGTAATCTGGCAGCATGGTGTGCCACCAACAACCTGACTCTCAACGCCACAAAGACCAAAGAGCTCATTGTGGACTTCTGAAATCCAACAGCGGAGACATCTACCAGTCAACATCAATGGAACCGAGGTAGAGCGAGTCTCCAGCTTTAAGTTCCTGGGAGTTCACATCTCTGAGGATCTGTCCTGGCAGCAGAACACGTCAGCTCTGGTAAAAAAAGCACAACAACGCCTGTACTTCTTGAGAAGTCTCAAGAAATCTCATCTGTCCCCAGGGATTTTAACGAGCTTCTACGCTGCATCATTGAGAGCATCCTGACCAACTCCATCACTGTATGGTACGGAGGCTCCACTGTGTGTGAACGTAAAGCACTGCAAAGGGTGGTCAAAACCGCCCAACGCATCACTGGCACCCAACTACCTGCCATTGAACACCTTCACCACAGCAGATGTCTGCGCAGAGCTCACAGCATCATCAAGGACTCTTCACATCCCAGTCATAAACTGTTTAACCTCCTTCCATCACTAAGGAGATACAGGAACTTACGCACCAGAACCAGCAGGTTCAGGGACAGCTTTTTTCCATCCACCATCACACTACTGAACTCAACACTACACCGCTAAATCACTACAAAACAAACATAAACAAAAGACTGTATATAACCTCTGTACAATACATGTACATACTACATATTATATATTTTTCACTCCTCAGTACATCTGCACTTTTATATCTGTATGTATATTTATCATTACTGTACATTCTGCCCAACATTTCACATTCATCTGTGTATATAATGTATGTGTATATATTTATATATATATTTTTTTTATATATAGTAGACTGTTTATTCAGCTTGCTACTCCTTAATGCTATAATCCTGTGATCTTGTAACCTTTCATTTCTGCACACTTTTCTTAATTACTGTACACCTTTATATTTATCACTGTACTTCTGAATGTCCACACATCTCTGCACTGAAATAGCCTTTATATTTATTCACTGTATATACTTCATATATATACCACTGCTGTAAATATGCCAGATAGTTATCCGCACTGTAAATATGCTAGATATTTATCTGCACTTTTGCACGACTGCTACATTTTGCACTTCTGGTAGATGCCAAACTGCATTTCGTTGCTGTGTACCTGTACAATGCAATGACAATAAAGTTGTATCTATCTATCTATCTATCTATCTATCTATCTATCTATCTATCTATCTATCTATCTATCTATCTATCTATCTATCTATCTATCTATCTATCTATCTATCTATCTATCTATCTATCTATCTATCTATCTATCTATCTATCGGAGGGTTTCTTGGGGACCGGGATGATTGTGGAGAGTTTAAAGCAGGAGGGGACCTCACACAACTCCAGTGATCTGTTGAAGATAGAGGTGAAGATGGGAGCCAGTTGGTCAGCACATGCTTTGAGACAGGAGGGGGAGACACCGTCTGGGCCGGGAGCTTTCCTTGTCTTCTGTCTCTGAAAGAGCTGATACACATCCTTTTGACAAATCGTGAGCGCAACTTGAGTGCTGGGAGGAGTTGTAAGAGAGGATTCCAGAGGTGTAATAGGGGCAGACATTGGGCTGGGTTGCATGAGAGGTGTGAAGATATTTTTCTCAAACCTGCAGTAGAAGGTGTTGAGGTTGTCAGCCAGGTCTTTGTTTGCTTCAGTGGGGAGTTGCTTCAAAAGGTCTCCTGTAGTTTGTGATATTTTGCAGGCCTTTCCATACTGATGCAGGGTCGTTAGCTGAAAACCTGCTTTTTTAGCTTTTCAGAGTAGCTTCTTTTGGCTATTCTGATCTCTTTTGTCAGTTGGTTCCTGGCCTGCTTGTACAGTGCTTTGTCCTCCCCTCTGTATGCATCTTCCTTGGCATGTCGAAGTTTTTTCAGTTTGGCTGTGAACCATGGCTTGTTGTTACTGAACTTGCAGAAGGTTTTGGTTGGCACACACATGTCTTCACAAAAACTGATGTAGGATGTCACAGTGTCAGTCAGCTTATCCAGGCTGTCAGTTCCAGCCTCAAAGACCCAATCAGTGCAGTCAAAGCAGTCTTGTAGTTCCTGCTTTGCCTCACTGGTCCAACTCTTCACTGTTTTGACTACAGGCTTAACAGATTTTAGTTTCTGCCTGTATGTTGGAATAAGATGAACCAAGCAGTGATCAGAGTTCCCTAAAGCTGCCCGGGGTACAGATCGATACAAGTCCTTAAGAACGGTGTAGCAATGATCCAGTGTGTTTTTCCCTCTTGTCGGACAGTTAATATGTTGCCTGTATTTTGGAAGTTCAAGTGTTAGTTTTGCTCTGTTAAAGTCTCCAAGGATAATAAAAAGAGAATCCGGATGTTTTTGCTCCAAGCCGGATATTTGGTTTGCCAGGTTTTGCAGTGCATCATTCACATTGACCTGAGGTGGGATGTAAACTCCGGTCAGAATGAATGAGGAAAATTCCCGCGGTGAGTAAAACGGTTTACAGTTTATTACCAGTGATTCCAAGTTTGGGCTGCAGTATTTATCCAGCACTGTGACATCTGTACACCAACGTTCGTTAATGTAGAAGCAGATTCCGCCGCCTTTCGTTTTGCCCGATAGCTCCGTTACGCGATCCGCTCGGTGTAAGTGGAAGCCCGAGAGAAGTAATCTGCTGTCCGGGATTGAGCGACTGAGCCAAGTTTCAGTAAAACAGAGAGCAGCGGAGCATGCAAAATCTTTGTTTGTTCCGTTAAGAAGAGTTAGTTCGTCCATTTTGTTCGGCAGTGAGCGGAGGTTCGCCAGGTGAATCGACGGGAGCGCAGTTCTAAATCCCCTCTGTCATAGCTTCACTAGCGCACCAGCACGCTTCCCCTGCCGGCGTCTCCTCCATGTGCCATAGAGAGTAGCTGCAGCTCCAACTAAGATCTCCAAATAACTTTCCGGCTTTGTAAAAACTGGTGAAAAAGTGTCTGGAGTGAACTCCCCGATGTTAAGCAATTCTTCTTTAGTGTAAGTTATTAGGGTAGGGTAACTAAACACACAGACAATAAACAAAAAGAAAAAAGTACTAGAGAGAGTCGTGCCGAGGCTGCCATCCGCGGCGCCGTCTTGACCATCTGACTATCTTGACCATCTTGACCATCTTATAGTCAGGTGTCCACCAACATTTGTCGATATACAGTAATGTCGCTGTATCTAGCAAGTGGTAAAGTCCTTCTGATTCTGTTAGACAGAGTATTAATTCCTGGATCATTCGTAGTTTCAAAACAAGTGTTTTTTTATGTCCTATTTGGGAGGAATATGTTTTTAAAGTATTTTCCTGGAGATAAAACTAAAATGTAGTATATTCATCTTTTTCCAAGGTTAAAGGCGACGGTGCTGGAGGTAATAAAGCGCTAACAGTGTTTTTGGTGCATTAATAATCTTCTGAAGGTGAAAGAGTGCTGAGGTTTCAGTCAAATAAACTTAAAGTATAAATGATACATGGAACATATTCAGACTTTTACCAGCTTTAATTACAGGTTAAAGTGTAAACGATTTTGTGTTCAGAAAGAAGGAGATCAGTGGTTAAGCTGTTGGACTTCTGATCTGAAGGTTGTAAGTTTAAATTCCACCCCATCAAGCTGCCACTTCTGGGCCCCTGAGCAAGGCCCTTCACTCTCATCAGCTCAGCTCTAGGAATAACATCATTGTAATTTGGATAAGGAAGGAAGGAAAAAAGGAAAGAAGGAAGGAAGGAAGGAACAATGAACAATGTTCATTGTTAAAATCGCTATACAAATTAAAAAAAGATGAAAGTAAAATGGTAGAAGGCAGAAAAAGGAAGAAAAGAAAGAAGAAAAAGGTAAGGAAAAGAAAGAAGGAAGGAAAGGCAAAAGAAGAAAAGAAAGAAGGAAGGAAATGCTAAAGAATGAAAGAAAGAAGTAAGGAAGGAATGAAAGAAAGAAGAAAGAAAGAAGAAAGAAAGAAAGAAGAAAGAAAGAAAGAAAGAAAGAAAGAAAGAAAGAAAGAAAGAAAGAAAGAAGAAAAGAAAGAAGAAAGAAAGAAAGAAAGAAAGAAAGAAAGAAGAAAGAAAGAAGAAAAGAAAGAAAGAAAGAAAGAAAGAAAGAAAGAAAGAAAGAAAGAAAGAAAGAAAGAAAAGAAAGAAAGAAAGAAGGAAAGACTAAAGAAAGAAAGAAAGAAAGAAAGAAAGAAAGAAAGAAAGAAAGAAAGAAAGTGTTGTACAGTCGTGAGTTCTGGGCGACACGTTTGTGATTGTGAGGAAACGTGTCATACAGTCGTGAGTTCTGGGCGACTTCGTGGCAAAACATTTTATTTTCCAGCAGTCTGCTTTCGGTCCGAATGAACTGTAATGAGCGACTTCTGTAAACCCGGTTCAGATGTTTTCCTGGATAATCAAAGTGCCTTTTTAATGGAGAGGAAAAAACCGGCGTAATGACTGAAGAGCTCTGAGGATTAGATTTAGCGTTTGATTTTTCCAATGGTTGGGGGTGGAGATGGAAGCTATCGATGTAACCATGGCAACACCATTATATTTAGCATAACGAGGTCTGCATGTGAGTTAGCCTGCGTGTGTGTATGTGTGTGTGCGCGTGTGCCTGCGTGTGTGTGTGTGCGTGTGTGTGTGTGTGTGTATGAAATTGATCATTTACATTTTCTTGATCTTTACAAAATCAAGAGCGAGCCGAGAGACGAGGTGAGAGAATAAAAAATGCCCACAAACACCCCTGCATTGATCCTCGCCCACCATCAGGATTCACAGCTCTGGGTTTTTTGTGTTTTTGCCCAGAACTGGGTTTATTTGAGTGTGCGTATGACGAGCTGCTCGGGCCGAATCAAACCCCTCGCTCGCTGTGTTACTCTCTAATGTGTGCTTATGGTGCAGCAGATCACTGAGCAGAGAAATAATGTCCAGCGTCTCCACTTTAAACGTGCTGCTTCTCACGAGGACGAGGAACTTACAGCTAATTAGGGAATCATTTCTGCTGCTTTTTCCGGAGTTTAACATGAATTTAAAAACAACACAATCACTTGAAGCATTAACCTCGTTATCAACAGCTACACAAACAGTCTCCCTGTGTAGCATCTAGTGGTACACATGATTGTGGAAGGGAAGGAAATAAAAGAAGACGACAAGGAAGGAAGGAAAGAAGGATAGAATGAAGGAAGGAAGGAAGGAAGGAAGGAAGGAAGGAAGGAAGGAAGGATAGAATGAAGGAAGGAAGGAAGGAAGGAAGGAAGGAAGGAAGGAAGGAAGGATGGAAAGAAAGAAGGATAGAATGAAGGAAGCATAGAATAAAGGAAAGTAGGAAGGAAGGAAGAAAGAAGGATAGAATGAAGAAAGGAAGGAAGGAAGGAAAGAAGGATGGATGGATGGAAGGATGTAGGGAAGGAAGGAAGGAAGGAAGTAAAGAAGGATGGATAAAAGGAAAGAAGGATAGAATGAAGGAAGGAAGGAAGGAAGGAAGGAAGGAAGGAAGGAAGGAAGGAAGGATGGATGGATGGAAGGATGGAAGGAAGGAAGGAAGGAAGGAAGGAAGGAAGGAAGGAAGGAAGTAAAGAAGGATGGATAAAAGGAAAGAAGGATAGAATGAAGGAAGGAAGGAAGGAAGGAAGGAAGGAAGGAAGGATGGATGGATGGAAGGATGGAAGGAAGGAAGGAAGGAAGGAAGGAAGGAAGTAAAGAAGGATGGATAAAAGGAAAGAAGGATAGAATGAAGGAAGAAAGGTATGTAGATGGGTAGGTAGGTGTCAGGATCTTCTGGTTCCATCTTGCTGTTTTTCCTGCCCCGGTATTTAAGGACACCTAAGACTTCAGCTCTGGGCCAAATTATCTCACCGGCCTCCTAAAGACCCTGGGATTATTTGTGCCAGTCTGCTCTTCAATCCTGTTCCTGATCCTGATCCTGTTCCTGATCCTGCTCCTGACCTCTGTTCTGCTCTGCCCTTCATGGTTCTGTTTGCCGACTCTCTGAATCTTGGACTGTTTTGGATTTTGTTTTTGTTTTCCCTGCATCACCCTGTTTGCCTGTGTTTTTGACTCTGGACTGTTTTTGGATTGTGTTTTTGCCTTTGCTCTATTGCTCAGGTTCTTTATTAAAGCCTGTTTTCTCCATACCACTGTGACGTCCTGCATTCGGATCCTCAATCACCCAGTCACCACGTTCTCTGACTGAATTATCTGGCCTTGCATCGTGTCCCAACCTGCTCACTGACAGAAGGAAGGAGAGAAAAAGTTAAGGAAGGACAGGAAGGAAGGAAGGAAGGAAAGAAGGAAAGGAAAGGAAAGGAAAGGAAAGGAAAGGAAAGGGAAGGAAAGGGAAGGAAGGAAGGAAGGAAGGAACTGAAAGACAAGAGGAAAAGGTAAGGATGGGCATGAAGGAAGGGAATAAAAGATCAGGAGGAAATGGACAGAAGGAGGGAAAAATGATGGAAGGAGCAAAATAAATAGGACAAAGAAATAGGAACTGAAGGAATTAAATAAAACAAAAGGAAGGAAGGAAGGAAGGAAGGAAGGAAGGAAGGAAGGAACAGAAAGGGTAAAGAAGAAAGTGAAAGATGGATGAAAAAGGCAAGAAGGAAGGAAGAAGGATGAACTTTTTGCAAAAAAGGATGGAAGGAAGGAATGAATGAACTGAAAGAAGGTATAAAAGGCTAAGGACATAAGTAAGTACCAACAAGAGGAAGGACATTTTTAATGAAGGGAGAAGGAAGAAAAATTAAAATATAATATGATTAGCTGCTGGTTCTCTGAAGATTTGTGCAATTCTACTGAATATATGTGAGTATTCCTAAAGCCTGCTGAGATCCTACACAAGCTTTGATTCAAGCTCTTTATTTGCTCCATCATCTTGGGAAACATTTGGTCTCTTGAAAATAGATGGAGTGTCGGGAGTGCAGTGTTTTACTGAGACACGGCTGAGGGTATTCCAGGCTTTAATGCTTCTATCTTGGACTTTCAGACAGTGAGGGAGGATGGAGATGCTGGAGTGAATGGTGGAATAAAAGCTAAACAGACGGTGGAACCAGGGACATCCTTATAGCTCAAACATCGGCTGTTGGCTTACGCTTTTATTATCATCTGCTGAGCAAATTAATGGCCACCATTGTTTCTATTGCTCAAATCCTGCCAGAAGCTGATGCAAAAGCTATGTGTGATGTCAAATATTTGGCTTTTATGAGCCTCCAAACTTCATCTAAATTCACACACTTTATCTGATCTGCCCCGATTGGTAAGAGCCAAAAACAACCTGGTTCTGTTGACACCCATACACACAAGCCTGCTATCTGAAAGAATTCTCTAACAATGAAGACCATAGAGAGATGACCACAAGAGACAGAGGAAACTCTTCAGATATGCTTCGAGACCCTGGAATGGGAAGTGTTATATGAATCAGCTGGGGCAGAGATTAACACCGTGATGGAGAAGAGACTAGAATTCTGTACTAAGACTTAAGTTCCAGTCAGGATGGTGCATTTTCTCTGAGCCTCGATCACCAAGGACCTGAAGAAACCACTGAACATTAAAAAAAGAGCTTTTAGAAAGAAAAACAATGAACAGATTCTAAAGGAAGAGAATTAAAGGTGGGAATGAGGAAGGAAAAAGAAAGCTACAGGAGGAATCTGGAGATCAGGCTTTAACAAAACAATGCATAGGAGGTGGTGCTCACAACCTGTGGAGAGCAGTCTAGAAAGAGCTAATGAGCTGAATTTATTCTTCATTATGTTTACTTCACTACCCTTCCACCACTTCCACCCTATCCACCCCATGCCAGATTAAATATTCTTTCCCACCCTGGATTCTATGACATTTAACCCCTGCTCATTTCACAACCAGTGACTATTTCACCACTTCCTATTCCACAGCCTTGTTCAGAAGATGTGCACCTTCTCCAATTAACCTCTATCAACCAACAGCCATCTTAACTCATCTTATCTCAACCACCTCTATTTGCCACTGCTGTTCTGGTTAGAAACAGCTGGAGAAGCTGAGATTTAGGAACGTTGAAGGACATGAAACAGGGTACAGAAAGTTAACTAGGGTTTAAGGTAGAACTCTGACACCTTCAGAAATTTTCTGATAGCTCTGTATTGTTTAGGTGCATCAGGGAATCGCTAGGAAGATGAGTACAGCAAACTGGTCAACAGTGTTTTAGAGTGGTGGGGGAATAACTGTTTGCTCCTGAGTGCCACCAAGACCAGGGAAAAGGTGCTGGACTACAAGCAGTTATCATCAGAATGTTGAGCTAATTAACAATGACAAAGACCATCTATCATAAACAACATGCTGGACTGAAAGGTCAACTGAGAAGCTATGTAAAGCAGAAAGATGAGCAGATGGTACTTCGGTCCCTTAGCTGCAAGCTTCATAGCTGGAGATGTAAAAAAATCCTCAACAAGCAGTTTAAAAAAGGTTGGCTGGAACTTTGTCTGCTTTTGAACTGATGGTTTTAAGGTGGTCCTGGACAAGAGTACACCTAATAAACTGATTATTCTATACAATAAACAGCATCCTCTCTGTGACCTTTTGCAGCAGAGCTTGTTTAGTAAAATATTCATTCAGCACCACATTGTGGAACAGCTCCTGATTGTGCTGGGACACTACACTGAACCAGTTCTAGGAAAAGATTATCAGATGAAGTTCTACCTTCATCCTTCTTTTCATATCCATATGTACTTCCACTTTATGTGTGGTAATTTTTTACACTCTACACACACGTTTACACAGTTAACAATGTCTGACACTTAAATTCCACTCACGTCTGCTGCTCGTATCCAGGATGTTTACACCCCACTGCACTCCCCCATCACACTCTTACAGTGTATCTAAAAGCCCCTGGACACATCCATCTGAATGGTCTGTTACTATAGTAACAATAAAGGTACAAGCGTTTATTGGCATGTGAACAGGAAACGACGTTTTACACCATTCTGCAACTCCTCTCAGCATCTCTGAAATACATGATTAAGGACTTAAAGAGAAGACAAGGCATACATTATAATTTACACATTTACAGTAGTGCAAAAAAAATTAAAAGGTAGGAGGTTTTGCAGCTGAAAGAAGTAGTAGTAATGCAAAAATGCAAGAAAGGCTTAATGCAAATGCATATATATAAAATATCAGTGTGTAATGTCATTTATGACATCCATGTGTAAAGTCCTACAGAGGTAGAAGTGACCAGTAGGAGCGCTTCAACTTCTAATGCTGAGCTCACGCTGTGCATTTAATAGTCCTTTGCGATTGTTGCTTGTCAGACTGTAATAAAACATGATCTCCAACGACTAACGGTTGCTAGCAGCAAACAAAAACAATACATTTTATTCACAACATGCCATGATTATAAAAACATCATCATCACACTTCTTTTCCCTCCATCATTCAATATGTTTCTTGTCTTGCTGTTTTGTCCACTTGACTCGTTTCTTTGAGGGGGTTTGAAGTTTCCTTGAGAGAAATTTAAAGTCATTGCACGCTGCATGAAAGAGTCTGAAGTCTTCTGACACTGGCAGAATTTCATCAGAGGAAAGAAATGATCGCAACGGCCATTAATTGATCGCATCGGCTATTAAGATTATAGCAATCTTTTGACAACATTTGTCACAGATAAACAAATCAAGGCTGAAATCACACAGTGGGCTGCTGGATTTAGAGTTTTGTTTCACAACACATCTGCAAAGTCTAAAAAAAGGTCCCAGACCTCTGTAGGTTAATAAAACAATCAGAGAAATCCAAAATGGCAGGCAAACTTAATTGAATAAAAGCAGGCTGTGTTGGGGCGATTAGCAGAAAACAAAACAATAAGAAAGAAACGTGATCAGAAAACCAGGTAACCGTGAAACATGAGTATAAACAGTGAACTGGACAAGTTTTTTTTGAATCTGAGCACAAACAAACGTGGGTACACAAAGTGAAGACGCCTGTGAATGAACAGACACATAAAGGACAGGGGTGGGGACGGGGCAGGGACTGGGTGGGGACAGAGGCGGCGATGGGGTGGGGACAGGGGCGAGGACGGGTGGGGACAGGCGGGAACATGGGCGGGGACATGGTAAAGATTAAATGCTGTGATGTGGTTATTAAGATATAAGATACGATACGAAACAATATGATATGAATCAATACGATACAATACGATATGATACCATGGGATATGATACGATAAGATATAAGATACAATACGAAACTAAATAATATGATATAAAAAGATACCATATGATACTATAAGACGATATGATTTGATAATACAAGACAAACAAAATCATACAAAAAGATACAATACAATATGATATGATACAATACGAAACAAAACAAAACAATACGATACAAAAAGATACCATGCGATTTGATAAGGTACAATATAATTAGATATTTTTTCCAGAGACTGCTTCAGAGTACAATAAAAAAATAGAATTAAAAAATAAATTAAATATAACATATATAAATACGCACAAGTATTTAAAAATACTTAAAAATACAAATAGTGCTTTCTTGCGTTTCTTGCGAAAAGAACAAGTTGGGTGTGCATGGGGAGGTTGGGGGTTGTGGGTCTCTCTGACAGAAGGGGTGTGTGTGTGTGTGTGTGTGTGTGTGTGTGTGTGTGATATGTATTTCAATAAAAACTATAATTCACACCTGTGATTTTCAGCTGCACAATAGTGAAAACTCCTGACCAATCAGAATAGAGAATTTGATTGCACTGTGGTATGAAGTAGTTAAGAAGATAAGCCGTGTGAAGCTCATCAGCACCACTTGCTGTAATTAGCAACCCTGAAGGCCAGGGTGAGATGAACGTTCTGGCTTTTCAGGTGCTCTGTTCTACGAACCTGCTGTGTTTTGAATTCTGGAAAGAAAATTCTTCACACCTGCTTGTGAGTCTGAGAATGTGAAAAACGGCAGACAGGCAGCGTGGTGCAGGTTCTACATGCAGGTTCTCTCTGTTTTTTCTCCGTGCAGGTTCTCTGTGCAGGTTCTCCGTGCAGGTTCTCTGTATAGGTTCCCCGTGCAGGTTCTCCGTGCAGGTTCTCTGTGTAGGTTCTCTGTGAAGTTTTTCATGAAGGTTTGAGACACTCTGTACGTGTCTTGGTTGTGGGAATCTGTAGAGAGTACACACACGTGGACAGAAATCTATGTGACCTGCAGCTGGATAAGAATGAGATAAATGATAAATGCACACACACACACACACACACACACACACACACAGTACACACCAGTGTAGATTCTTTACAGTGTAGATGTAAAGTATTCTCCTGTGTGTGTGTGTGTGTGTGTGTGTGTGTGTGTGTGTGTGTGTGTAAATGTTTGTATTTATGCATATTTGTGTTTCCTCCGAGCAACTGTGTGACAACTAAATGATTTAATATTAAATGTTCGTTCTCTTCTTCTCTCTGTCGCTGTTTGTCTCTCCTCAGGCTGTCGAGACAAACCTCGCATCCAAGGACTCACACTGGGTTTATGCAAATGAGGTAAGAGCAAACACACACACACACACACACACACACACACACACGCCTTCCAGCAGAGTGAGGTGCTTTACTTTGCACTGTCAAAATGTAGGCTCGACATTAATGCCCAGGTCACATGACGTTCCTGCGATGACATTAGAAGTAAATAAGTGAATGATATTAAGGTGTGTGAATGTAAAAAGGAATAAAATGAATTATTCTGACGTTACTCTGAACCCCAGCAGCCACCGAGGCCTCCAAACATCTCCAACTCGGGCACCGATTCCAGAACACTCACTCTCTATTACTAGCAATCGCCCAGCTAGTAACTGAACACATCCTTAAACACACACACACACACACACACACACACACACACACACACACACACACACACACACACACACACACACACACACACGCTTGCTACTCAAAGACATTTTTATTCATGGTTCCTTTGCGAAGTAAACGCTCTCCATGATGTTATAAAACCTTTGGATTGCTTTTTCTCGTGAAAGCTGCATGTCCTGTGTCTGTACTCATTACAAGACAAAAATAACATCAAGAAGAAGAAAACTGTGTAGTAGACGTTTATATTCAGCCACACTGTGTAGACAGAAGTCCCCAAAAGTGGACACCTGACTATTAGATTGGTATGTGCTTATTTAAACATTCCATTCCACGTTTACTTTTTTCATCCACAAGATGTTCTACTAGAGTTCTGTGGAGATTCATTCAGCAAAGGGTGTTAGTGAAGTACTGATGTAGGTGAGGTGAGGAGGCCTGGGCTGCAGTCAGTGTTCACATTCATTCATGTTCGATAGGGTTGAAGCTCCATAGCACTAGATCTTCCACTCCAACATTTCCATGGAAAGCAGATCTTCATGGAGCCGGCTTTTTGCACAGGGGCATCGTCATGTTGGAACAGATTTGTGTTAACAGTTTGAGAAAGAGCCACATATGGTTGGAGAATCAGGTGTACTGATACTTTTGTCCGATAATTGTTACACGATATTGTTAATGTCAGGTTTCAGCAGCCTCTGAGATCTAAATCAGCTTCCCAGAACACACCATGGTCTCTAAACATGGCTGCTGTTGACTCCACATCAATAATCTCTGTCATGTTTACATTCTTCTGATTGATAATCCCCATATGGGTACTAATTACACATCTGAGTGCAATCACACCTCACAGTAGTTCTACATCTGGGGTTTGGTAGCTCAGTGATTTAGTGATGTAGGCATTGGACTCTGGATGGTCCAAAAGGTCACAGGTTAAAATCCCAGCATCTCTGAGCTGCCAAGGGCCCCTGAGCAAGGATCTTAACCCTCAACTGCTCGGTCGCGCTTGATAAAGGCTTCTGTCGAAGGCTGTAAATGTAAATCTGATTTACTGAACCTTCCATTCTAATGTGTTTTTCTGTTTAGTTTTTATTATTACTATTATTTTCTGGTTTGCACTTTCCATCTACTCGTCCCTGGGTTATGACTTACTGTTATTGAATTTGTTTGCCTGCTTTATACTCAGTAAAACTCTTCCCACACATCTTCACTCACCTGCTCTCTAACATTTCATATTACTAAAGCAAACAATGCCTATTAACTCCCATGACCCTCTGTAAACAGAAAAAAAATACAAAAATCCTTAAATAATCTCCAGATATTATTTGGGGACTGATGAATATCCCAGATATTAAAGAAAAAGAGCAAAGTCTTTATTTGTCACATATACATTACAGCACAGTGAAATTCTTCCTTTGCATATTCCATCTTACTCAAAAGCTGGGGTCAAAGCACAGGGTCAGCCATGAGCACAAAGGGTTAAGGGTCCAAGAGCCATACCAGGGTTTGAACCCCTGGCTTTCCAATCAGTAACCCAGCACCTTACCCATGAGCTACCACGCCACCCAATTATTGTAAACTACCAGTCTTATACCAGCTTCTGTACAGGGTAATACACAGCAGTAGCTCGGTGGGTAAGGCTCTGGGTTACTGATCAGCAGGTCTGGGGTTTAAGGAAACCAGAAGCCCGGTACAAAATGAAGTGACGGAGAATAACTCGACAAGAGCGTGTCACATTAACAACATGTGAGAAAGGGCCAGTTGATTGTCCTTGTTTACTCTGCAGTTGCGAGCAGTAGCTAAAGGGAAGATCAGAGAGATGTGTAGGGATATGATAAGAACTAATGTTCAGAAGGTTGTGAGTTCAAATACTGGCACCAGCAAGACCCTGAGCAAGGCACTTACCTCTTAACTGCTCATTGTAGAAATTAAATAAGTGTAGGGCTCTGTATGAGGGCGTCTGCCAAATGCCAGAAATATCAATGAAATATACTATAATTCTGAAGTCATGAGAAAGAGATTCATACAGAAATATTAGCTTTAAAAATGGAACACACTGTAAGAGCAGACTGGCCCGATTCCAGCGCAACGACACTTTTATTTATATCCAAATTGAACATTTGACTCTAATTTTTGCTTTCAGGTGAGACCTATTATTTTTTTTCCCCATTGTTCCTAAATGATGTTCTGACTCACTCCATCTGCACGCTGCACTAAATTGCCATCCTGTATTCAGGTCACTGTGTGAACTAGAATTTTTATTACGGCGCCCACCACTTTAATAACATTTCATTAGGCCGTGCCATTTCATGCTTCATTTTATACTTCATCAAGACGTATGTTTACTTGGGTTGCAGTATTCCTCCGATCACTGTTTATTCGTAATATGATTAACATGTACCTGACTGCCATTACGCCAAGCACTTACTCATCTCCATCCTGTCTTTCCAAAAGCTTCAGACCGCTGCTGCAGAGACAATCTGCTGAGATGGAATTCATCTGAATGATTGGCATCTAATCAACATCATTCCCGATAAACGCATCACGCTGGAACATTGCGTCTGTTTCTCTTTGCTTCTTTAAAGTGCACTTGACTTTCGCTGTCAGCAGAGATGTTAATTGGTGCGAGTGTCTTCATTTCCCCCCTGCTGTTTCATCAAACTGTGTACGATTAGCTAAAAATAAACATGCTAAATGCTGATGCTTTGCTAACACAATACTGACACACTTCTGAAACACTGGTTATACACTACTAACACACTGCTCACACACTGCTCACACTACTCTACATATACACTGCCTACACACTGCTCACACTACTCTACATATACACTGCTCACACACTGCTCACACTACTCTACATATACACTGCTCACACACTGCTCACTACTCTACATATACACTGCTCACACACTGCTCACACTACTCTACATATACACTGCACACACTGCTCACACTACTCTATACACTGCTCACACACTGCTCACACTACTCTACATATACACTGCTCACACACTGCTCACACTACTCTACATATACACTGCTCACACACTGCTCACACTACTACATATACACTGCTACACACTGCTCACACTACTCTACATATACACTGCTCACACACTGCTCACACTACTCTACATATACACTGCCTACACACTGCTCACACTACTCTACATATACACTGCTCACACACTGCTCACACTACTCTACATATACACTGCTCACACACTGCTCACACTACTCTACACACTGCTCACACACTGCTCACACTACTCTACATACACTGCTCACACACTGCTCACACTACTCTACATATACACTGCTCACACACTGCTCACACTACTCTACATATACACTGCTCACACACTGCTCACACTACTCTACATACACTGCTCACACTGCTCACACTACTCTACATATACACTGCTCACACACTGCTCACACTACTCTACATATACACTGCCACACACTGCTCACACTACTCTACATATACACTGCTCACACTGCTCACACTACTCTATATACACTGCCTCACACACTGCTCACACACTACTCTACATATACACTGCTCACACACTGCTCACACTACTCTACATATACACTGCTCACACACTGCTCACTACTCTACATATACACTGCTCACACACTGCTCACACTACTCTACATATACACTGCCTACACACTGCTCACACTACTCTACATATACACTGCTCACACACTGCTCACACTACTCTACATATACACTGCTCACACACTGCTCACACTACTCTACATATACACTGCTCACACACTGCTCACACTACTCTACATATACACTGCTCACACACTGCTCACACTACTCTACATATACACTGCTCACACACTGCTCACACTACTCTACATATACACTGCCTACACACTGCTCACACTACTCTACATATACACTGCTCACACACTGCTCACACTACTCTACATACACTGCTCACACACTACTCTACATATACACTGCTCACACTGCTCACTACTCTACATATACACTGCTCACACACTGCTCACACTACTCTACATACACTGCTCACACACTGCTCACTCTACATATACACTGCTCACACACTGCTCACACTACTCTACATATACACTGCTCACACTGCTCACACTACTCTACATATACACTGCTCACACACTGCTCACACTACTCTACATATACACTGCTCACACACTGCTCACACTCTACATATACACTGCTCACACACTGCTCACACTACTCTACATATACACTGCTCACACACTGCTCACACTACTCTACATACACTGCTCACACACTGCTCACACTACTCTACATACACTGCTCACACACTGCTCACACTACTCTACATATACACTGCACACACTGCTCACTGCTCACACTACTCTACATACACTGCTCACACACTGCTCACACTACTCTACATATACACTGCTCACACACTGCTCACACTACTCACATATACACTGCCTCACACACTGCTCACACTACTCTACATACACTGCTCACACACTGCTCACACTACTCTACATACACACTGCTCACACACTGCTCACACTACTCTACATATACACTGCTCACACACTGCTCACACTACTCTACATATACACTGCTCACACACTGCTCACACTACTCTACATATACACTGCTCACACACACTGCTCACACACTACTCACATATACACTGCTCACACACTGCTCACACTACTCTACATATACACTGCTCACACACTGCTCACACTACTCTACATATACACTGCTCACACACTGCTCACACTACTCTACACATACACTGCCTACACACTGCTCACACTACTCTACATATACACTGCTCACACACTGCTCACACTACTCTACATATACACTGCCCACACACTGCTCACTGCTCACACTACTCTACATATACACTGCTCACACACTGCTCACACTACTCTACATATACACTGCTCACACACTGCTCACACTACTCTACATATACACTGCTCACACACTGCTCACACTACTCTACATATACACTGCTCACACACTGCTCTCACACTGCTCACTCTACATATACACTGCCTACACACTGCTCACATATACACTGCTCACACACTGCTCACACTACTCTACATATACACTGCTCACACACTGCTCACACTACTCTACATACACACTGCTCACACACTGCTCACACCACTCTACATATACACTGCCACACACTGCTCACACTACTCTACATATACACTGCCACACACTGCTCACACTACTCTACATATACACTGCCTACACTGCTCACACACTACTCTACACATACACTGCCTACACACTGCTCACACTGCTCACACACTGCTCACACTACTCTACATATACACTGCTCACACTGCTCACACTACTCTACATATACACTGCTCACACACTGCTCACACTACTCTACATATACACTGCTCACACACTGCTCACACTACTCTACATATACACTGCCCACACACTGCTCACACTACTCTACATATACACTGCCTCACACACTGCTCACACTACTCTACATATACACTGCTCACACACTGCTCACACTACTCTACATATACACTGCTCACACACTGCTCACACTACTCTACATATACACTGCTCACACACTGCTCACACTACTCTACATATACACTGCTCACACACTGCTCACACTACTCTACATATACACTGCCTACACACTGCTCACACTACTCTACATATACACTGCTCACACACTGCTCACACTACTCTACATATACACTGCTCACACACTGCTCACACTACTCTACATATACACTGCTCACACTCTACATATACACTGCATTTACTCTATTGACACGATACACCTACACTGCATATACACTACTGACACCCGACATATAAACTGGCAAAAGAACACACATCCTTCACTCAGTAGAAATACAGATTTGCATGTTTTAATACTCGGGTAAAAGTTGAAGTACTGACTACACTTTTTTACTCAAATTTAAGAGAGAACACAGAGATGGCAGAGAGCGCTCCAGCATGTTTTGTTGTTGTTATGATTGTGTACGTATAAAAGTAGACCCTTTACAGATTCGAATAATGTATTGCTCTTCTCTGTTCGATCAAAAAAGACAGAGTCATTTATGTTAGTTTCGGCGTTATGAGGAAAAAAAATGGCACAAGACGCACCGGTGCGTTTGTCGACCTCAGAGGGTTAAATGTGTGCATCATGGTGAATTTTGGTGCTGATTTGAGACTTGCCACATCAGTAAAAACTGTTTACTGATTAAAAATTCTTTTTCAGTGGAGCTTATATATTTTTTATATCTGAGCAAAGAAAAGACATCAAGAATAAATGTGTAATGTGCTGAAGGTTTTAATAATTTTATTTATTTATTTATTTATTTATTTATTTATTTATTTATTTATTTATTTATTTATTTATATTTTTTAATTAAAATGGTCAAACAAAAATATACGTTGCATTAATAAAACCAGTGCCATTAAAATTAATTTGCATTTTGACATCCTTAATTGATATATTAATACAAAACTAATTTAAATGTTGCTTCCTAAAGAATGTATTCAGGCTGAAGATCCACCATATAGAACACGAGCAGAGAAAAGATGATGATGATCAGGTGATCAGGAATGCGTCTGTTCTCAGTCATGTTTCCATCACTGAATCCCTCTCATCCACGTTAACCCCAGACTTCTTACTGCCTTCTGCCTGCTCACTGTGAGCTTCAGAAACTAGTCTACGTCTGTGGTGTGTGAGAGACAGGAGATGATACTCCAGTAGACTGCAAAAGACGCACAATGACAGGAAACAGGTTGATGGACTGAAAATAGCGCAATGTAAAAATTACATTTCCTCAAATAGATTAAAACTAAAGTAACAAATCTTTTTTAAAAATGTAAGAAGTAGAAAGTACAGATATTTGTGTAAAATTGTAATTAGTAAAAGTAAAAAGTTGTCCGGAAAAAAAAAGTGAAGTAAAATACTGATACCAAAAAAATCCTCTTGACTACAGTAACAAAGTATGTGTTCTTCATTACTTTCACCTCTGCTACTGACACACTTTACATACACTACACATACAGTACTGACACACTACATACATGTATAAACTACTGACACGACATATAGACTTAACTATACACTACAGACATATACACTACATACACACTACTGACACACTACATACACACTACATACACACTACATTTACACTACTGACACACTACATAAACATTACATTTACATTACTGATACACTACATACACACTACATACACACTACTGATACACTACATACACACTACTGACACACTACATACACACTACATACACACTACATTTACACTACTGACACACTACATAAACATTACATTTACATTACTGATACACTACATACACACTACACACACTACTGATACACTACATACACACTACATTTACACTACTGACACACTACATACACTACATAACACTGCTTACACACTACACATACACTACAGACACACTATATATACACTACTCACTATATATATATATATATATATATATATATATATATATATATATATATATATATATATATATATATATACTACAGACACACTACATATACATTTCTTGCACTACATATATATATATATATATATATATATATATATATATATATATATATATATATATATATATATATATATATATATATATACATATATACAGTATATTCTACAAACACACTACATATACACTTCTAATACAATAAAGACACACTGTTCATACACTACATATATACTACTAACACTTTACATATACAATTACACTTTACATATACACACTACATATACACTACAGACACACTGCTCATACACTATATATACACTGCTTATAAACTACAGATACACTGCTCATACACTATATATACACTGCTGATAAACTACAGAAACACTGCTCATACACTACAACTAAACTACAGACACACTGTTCATACACTATATATACACTGCTGATAAACTACAGAAACACTGCTTATACACTACAGATGTACTGGTTATAAACTACAGACACACTGCTGATACAATACACATGCACTGCTAATAAACTACAGATACACTGCTGATACATTATATATACACTAAAGATAAACTACAGACACAATACTAATACAATACACATGCACTGCTAATAAACTACAGATACACTGCTGATACATTATATATACACTACATATAAACTACAGATACACTGCTGATACACTATATATACACTGCTCATACACTACAGATACACTGCTGATAAACTACACGCTGATCTATACTACAGATGCACTGCTGATAAACTACAGACACACTGCTGATACACAGCTCATACACTATATATACACTACAGATAAACTACAGACACACTGCTCATACACTACAGACACACTGCTGATACACAGCTCATACACTATATATACACTACAGATAAAGTACAGACACACTGCTCATACACTACAGACACACTGCTGATACACAGCTCATACACTATATATACAATACAGATAAACTACAGACACACTGCTCATACACTACAGACACACTGCTGATAAACCACAGCCACACTGCTCATACAGTACAGATACACTGCTGATAAACTACAGACAAACTGCAGATACACTGCTGATACACTGCTGATGTGCTAGACATACATATGACTATACACACTCAGTTCAGCTCTGGTAAATGAAAGCATTGTTCCAGTAAGTAAGCGTGAATGTAAATGATAAAAGAAGGAGTGATGGTGCTAACAGTCGCTTCATGTTGCTCGGTTGTCAGTGATCTGTACATGAACATTACAGCCTGCTCCATCCGTTGTGTGATGAATACTCGGTGTACGGATTGGAGTGGATATGGAGCACGCTTGCTGATGAAAATGCTCAGAGTGCATCGCCAGCCTGTAATCCTCATGATGGAAAGCAGTCAAGAGTGATCAGCTCAAAGCCTCCATTCTGCTCGCTGTACAGCTCTTCTCCTGCCAACACACTCTTCCAACTTAAGCATCGGCATTCACCAGATGCCAAATTCCCAGCACATGGCAAATTCAAGGGGTTTCATCAGATATCTACTATCTGATATCTCTTAGCTTCAGACTCATTAATAGCTTAGCTTGATGACCCAGCAGGAGAGCCCACAGCCTGGAGATCAACCTTTTGTTTGTTAGTAGGATGAAGGACCCTGCTGTGAAGGGGTTTTAAAAAGCTTAAAACAAAAAAGAGGTTTGAGATCTGATGAGTAAACAAGAATTGGCAAAAAGCTAAATTTGGCTAGGTGTCATGCTGCGTCTCGTCTCCGAGCTGCAGTCTGTTTTTCAGGGTTCAACTTCAGTGCTGAAAGTCTTTTCTTTTCAGTGGAGCAAACAGGTCATACTGATAATAATAATAATAATAATAATAATATAATGAAAATATTATATTATTAATTATATAAAAAAAATAATAATAATAATAATAGTGTTGGATTAAGAATATCTCTGTGTTACATATGTAACTCTAGTTCCCTGAGGGAACGAGACTCTGCATCAGCAATGCTTTGGGAATGCCTCCGCATGACTAAGCTCTGAACCACGTCTGTCCAACTGGTGGGGTGATGTAGCGACCAGGAAGCTATAAAAGCACATGCAGTGGAGACGGCGCTAGCTTCGGAGAGGAAGGGAAGCGCTCGCAGGGATGCAGGAAGTGTGGCACCAAGACGCAGCATCTTGTTTCCTCAGGGATCCAGGGTTACATATGTAACCCAGAGACTCTCCCCTTCAGGAACTCGAGCTGTGTCAACAACGCTTTGGGAACAAGAATACAACACAGCCAGACTGACAAATCCCTGCCTAGTGTGAATATGCACAGCTAGGTCGAAGGACTAAGGGACCAGGAGTGGCACTAAGTTTAAGGCTGTAAGACCTGACGAATGTCACAGGGGTGGACCAGCTTGCAGTGTTGCAAATGTCTTGGAGTGAAACCCCAGAGGAAAAGACCTTAGAGGCCGCCACACTTCGGGTCAGGTAAGCCCTGACCCCAAAAGGAGCGGGGAGACCAGATGACTTATAAGAAGGAGATCCACAATCAACAATCCACCTGCTGAGGGTCTGTTTGTCTGCAGGAAGACCTCTTTTATATGGACCGTAGCAGACAAACAGCGGGTCCGACTTTCTCCACAGTTCTGTGGACACCAGCTAATAAGCTTTTTCTGGTCAGGGTCCTAAAAGGGAGGAGAATAGAATGCCTGGAGCATGACTGACTGTGGGACAACATAGGGGCACCTTGGGAAAATACCCTGGTCTGGTAAAGAAAAAGGCACTGGCCATGCCTGGGGTAAACTCCAGAAGAGCTTGGGCCATGGAAAGGGTTTAAAGATCCCCCCAAGAAGAAAAGCAGTCTTGACTGCGAGAAACCTCAAGCGCACCTTGTGCAAAGGCTCAAAGGGAAACTTGGACAGGGCCTCCAGAATCACAACCAGATCCTATGAAGGCACTCTAGGTCTTACCGGAGCCCTCAGCATCCAGGTACCGCAAAGGAAACGTGCCACTAATGGGTTTTTTCCAGCATAATATGCCACAATAACAGACATGTAAACCTGGAGGGGGAGAGGGAGACAACCCTTTGGCTAACTGTTCTTGAAGGAATTCCATCACTGGACCAAACGGGTAGTTAACTGGATCTAACTGATGCCATTTTATGGTATACAACCTCCTTGTGGAGGGGGCTTTGGACTGGACAACGATCTCTAACCTTGTCTTATCCCTAACACCTTCATGTGGGCAAGAATGACATCTCCATGTCAAATCACCACTGCTCCAATTGAGGTAGTATCAACCAATCGTTTATATAATTCAGTATTGAGTGTGAGGTGAGAGTGCAAGGCCAAACGGAAGAACCCTATATTAATAAGCTTGGCCCCCAAAAGCAAGCCACAGAACCTTACTGTGTAGAGGAAGAATGGGAATATAAAAGTATGTGTCCCTCAGATCTATTATGGTAAACCAGTCCTTGGACCTGATTTAAGACATGACTTGTTTCAGCATGAGCCAAAGCTTCATGAGTGAGTGGTTCAGCTGACGCAGATCTAAAATGGGATGCAGCCCCCCATCCTTGCTCAGAGGAAGAGAGGTGGAGCTCCGCATCCTCTCCACAGGAAAAAGAAAAAGAAAGATTGTGCTTCTGAACCATGAGAGAAGGTGCTGGATTTGACAGGTCAGGAAGGAGAAATGGATGTGCTTATATCCATTCCTTCTGTCAGATCCATTTGTGAACCCCACAACCTTAACTGCCACTTTGCCTCAGCATATGCGGTGATGTCACGCTCTTCCATTGAACAGATTGCACACGTGGTTCAGGGCGTGGTCACGCGGAGGTGTTTACAAAGTGTTGTTGATGCAGCTCAAGTTACTGAAGGTAAATCAGCTCTCATCCTGTGTTGTCAGAATCAAAATCAGAATCAAAAACAGCTTTATTTCCAAGTATGCTTACACACACAAGGAACTCGACTTGGCATCAGGAGCTTCCAATGCAGGAGAAGTACAGACATAATGTAACAGAATAGTAAACCAGACAGTTAAATAATGCAATATATAGTCAAAATATTGTTCAACTATTTTTGTGTAATGAATATTTGTGAATATGTGTAATGAAACCTCATTTTTTTAAGACTATTGTCAATTATTTAAGTAAAGTCTGCACAGCGAGGACTCGTGGGCTCTGCAGTCCTTCACAGGTTAAAGATGAGAATCACCACATGTACTGCAGCAGAAACAGATAGCTCAAGCTTGTAATGATCCTCTGCTTTCTAAACTCGTGGGATTGCAAAGTAATAAAATGGATTGTTTTTTTCCTCCCAAATTGGTAATTGGCAACTTTCAGCCACAAGCTAATGACCGTATCCCCTATTGCACCAGAGCTAACGTCTCATAGCAGAGTCAGGTCTAACACAAGGCTTTGTTGGAGACATCTGCAGATCTGCTCCTGAGAGTCATATTACACACCGGCTATACAGGTGCCATGATTGGTTAAACACACCGTAGTCCCAAAGCGAGAGAAAGAACATCATCCTATTCAGGGAAGGGAGAGTAGATATTAAATAAAGCGAAAATCGATTGTCCAGATCATAATAAATATATGTAGTCTCACAGCTTTTATCTGTTAGGGCCTCAAACATGCACTAAAGGAAGTGCAATTTGTCCTGGTCGTATTTTACAAAGTTTCTGTTTGCGTGACAGATCAGACCGAGATTCATGGACAATTAAATCTAAATGTACAAAAGTTTGATGTTACATCAGTTCCAGCCTGATGAGTCAGATTGTAATTCTATTAGACACCGATTTCTGACTAAATACTTAAAACCAAAGCTCAATAATTCGATCTGATTCTACATTTACACCCACCAGCATCAAGTTGTCTCTGAAACCTTAGTTTCCGTGTGGGTGTGGCCTTTTCAAGTGGGTGTGGCCTTTTTTTTAGGTCTAATTGGAAACATTAGCAATTACCTGTATATAGCGTATGAGTTTATACGGGAGGTTTATAAGTGATAATTAAGGGTTAGGTGAGCGTTACAGGATGTAAGTGCATGATGTAAATAACAGCCCAAGGTGTTAGTTTAGTAAGCTCATTAGGAAATGTTTCCAATACCTCTTGCTCTGTACGGAATTGGAACTTCTCAAAAAGATGTCGACCCTGCGAAGGTCCATCTAGAGATGTAACCTCTTAATCAATAATCAAAAAAAACTTCTTTATCTACTGTTTCAAAAGCCTTTATTCAAAAGTTCAGGCATGAAGGAGTAATTGTTGGTGTTAAATCTATAATGATCTCAGATTCTGAGCTAATTTATTGCTCCTGGTTCCACAACTCCAACTGACTGTAGAAGACTGTAGAAAGGACGTTTATTATAATCACACACTTATGATGCTTATCAAATTTCTCACTTTATGCCGTTTGTAATGTTTAAATGATTTAAAATTGTATTCTTAGTGTCACCCAGATGAGGATGGGTTCCCAATTTGAGTCTGGTTCCTCTCAAGGTTTCTTCCTCATACCATCTAAAGGAGGTTTTCTTTGCCACATTCTCCCCAGACTTGCACATTGGAGATAAACAGTTGTTTTATAATTCTTATATTCTGCTTTGAGACGACATCTGGAAATAGAAAGCAAGACAAGGAGACGTGGTGGTGGAATGAGGAAGTGCAGGAGAGCATTAGGGGAAAGAGGTTGGCAAAACAGAATTGGGATCGACAGAGTGATGAGAAAAGTAGGCAGGAGTACAAGGAGATGCAGCAGCAGGTAAAAAGGGATGTGGCGAAAGCCAAGGAAAGGCATATGAGGAGCTGTATAAGAGGTTGGACACTAAGGAAGGAGAAAAGGAGTTATACCGATTGGCCAGGCAGAGGGACCGAGCTGGAAAGGATGTACTGCAAGTTAGAGCAATAAAGGATGGAGAGGGAAATGTGTTGACTAGTGAGGAGAGTGTGTTGAGAAGGTAGAGGGAGTATTTTGAGCAGCTGATGAATGAGGAAAATCACAGAGAGAGAAGGTTGGAGGATGTGGAGTTGGTGAAGCAGGATGTAGATAGGATTAGTAAGGAGGAAGTGAGAGCAGCGATTAAGAGGATGAAGAATGGAAAGTCGGTTGGACCAGATGACATACCGGTAGAGGCGTGGAGATGTTTAGGAGAGATGGCAGTGGAGTTTTTAACCAGATTGTTTAACAGGATTCTGGAAGGGGAGAGGATGCCTGAGGAATGGAGAAGGTGTGCTGGTACCGATCTTTAAGCATAAGGGAGATGTGCAGACCTGCAGTAACTACAGGGGAATTAAGTTGATCAGTCACACCATGAAGTTATGGGAAAGAGTAGTGGAAGCCAGGCTGAGAGAAGAGGTGACCATCTGTGAGCAACAGTATGGTTTCATGCCGAGGAAGAGCACCACAGATGCCTTATTTGCTTTGAGGATGTTGATGGAGAAGTATAGAGAAGGACAGAAGGAATTGCATTGTGTATTTGTGGATTTAGAAAGCGTCGACAGAGTGCCAAGAGAGGAGTTGTGGTATTGTATGAGGAAGTCAGGTGTGTCAGAGAAGTATGTAAGGGTGGTGCAGGACATGTATGAGGACAGTGTGACGGCAGTGAAGTGTGCAGTAGGTACGACAGACTGGTTCAGAGTGAAGGTTGGACTGCATCAAGGATCGGCCCTGAGCCCTTTCCTGTTTGCAGTGGTGATGGACAGGTTGACGGACGAGGTCAGACAGGAGTCTCCCTGGACTATGATGTTTGCAGATGATATTGTGATTTGTGGTGAGAGTAGAGCAGGTTGAGAAGAGCCTGGAGAGGTGGAGATATGCACTGGAGAGAAGGGGAATGAAAGTCAGTAGGAGTAAGACAGAGTACATGTGTGTGAATGAGAGGGAGGGCAGTGGAGTGATGCGGTTGCAGGGAGAAGAGGTGGAGAAGGTGGAGGAGTTCAGGTACCTGGGGTCAACAGTGCAAAGTAATGGAGAGTGTGTTAGAAGTAAAGAAAAGAGTGCAGGCAGGGTGGAGTGGGTGGAGAAGAGTGACAGGAGTGATTTGTGATAGTAGGGTATCTGCAAGAATGAAAGGGAAAGTTTATAGGACTGTGGTGAGACCTGCGATGTTGTATGGATTATAGACAGTGGCATTGAGTAAAAGGCAGGAGGCAGAGCTGGAGGTAGCAGAGCTGAAGATGTTAAGGTTTTCGTTGGGAGTGACGAGGATGGACAAGATTAGAAATGAGTTTATTAGAGGGACAGCACATGTAGGATGTTTTGGCGACAAGGTGAGGGAGGCGAGATTGAGATGGTTTGGACATGTGCAGAGAAGGGACATGAATTACAGGGAGTGCAGAATTATTAGGCAAATGAGTATTTTGACCACATCATCCTCGTTATGCATGTTGTCTTACTCCAAGCTGTATAGGCTGGAAAGCCTACTACCAATTAAGCATATTAGGTGATGTGCATCTCTGTAATGAGAAGGGGTGTGGTCTAATGACATCAACACCCTATATCAGGTGTGCATAATTATTAGGCAACTTCCTTTCCTTTGGCAAAATGGGTCAAAAGAAGGACTTGACAGGCTCAGAAAAGCCAAAAATAGTGAGATATATTGCAGAGGGATGCAGCAGTCTTAAAATAGCCAAGCTTCTGAAGCGTGATCATCGAACAATCAAGCGTTTCATTCAAAATAGTCAACAGGGTCGCAAGAAGCGTGTGGAAAAACCAAGGCGCAAAATAACTGCCCGTGAACTGAGAAAAGTCAAGCGTGCAGCTGCCAAGATGCCACTTGCCACCAGTTTGGCCATATTTCAGAGCTGCAACATCACTGAGTGCCCAAAAGCACAAGGTGTGCAATACTCAGAGACATGGCCAAGGTAAGAAAGGCAGAAAGTCGACCACCACTGAACAAGACACACAAGCTGAAACGTCAAGACTGGGCCAAGAAATATCTCAAGACTGATTTTCTAAGGTTTTATGGACTGATGAAATGAGAGTGAGTCTTGATGGGCCAGATGGATGGGCCCGTGGCTGGATTGGTAAAGGGCAGAGAGCTCCAGTCCGACTCAGACGCCAGCAAGGTGGAGGTGGAGTACTGGTTTGGGCTGGTATCATCAAAGATGAGCTTGTGGGGCCTTTTCGGGTTGAGGATGGAGTCAAGCTGAACTCCCAGTCCTACTGCCAGTTTCTGGAAGACACCTTCTTCAAGCAGTGGTACAGGAAGAAGTCTGCATCCTTCAAGAAAAACATGATTTTCATGCAGGACAATGCTCCATCACACCGTCCAAGTACTCCACAGCGTGGCTGGCAAGAAAGGGTATAAAGAAGAAAATCTAATGATATGGCCTCCTTGTTCACCTGATCTGAACCCCATTGAGAACCTGTGGTCCATCATCAAATGTGCGATTTACAAGGAGGAAAACAGTACACCTCTCTGAACAGTGTCTGGGAGGCTGTGGTTGCTGCTGCACGCAATGTTGATGGTGAACAGATCAAAACACTGACAGAATCCATGGATGGCAGGCTTTTGAGTGTCCTTGCAAAGAAAGGTGGCTATATTGGTCACTGATTTGTTTTGTTTGGTTTTGAATGTCAGAAATTTATATTTGTGAATGTTGAGATGTTATATTGGTTTCACTGGTAAAAATAAATAATTGAAATGGGTATGAATTTGTTTTTTGTTAAGTTGCCTAATAATTATGCACAGTAATAGTCACCTGCACACACAGATATCCCCCTAAAATAGCTAAAACTAAAAACTACTTCCAAAAATATTCAGCTTTGATATTAATGAGTTTTTTGTGTTCATTGAGAACATGGTTGTTGTTCAAATTAAATCCTCAAATAAAATTAATCCTCAAAAATACAACTTGCCTAATAATTCTGCACTCCCTGTATATTGGTAGAAGAATGTTGAGGATGGAGCCACCAGGAAGGAGGAAAAGAGGAAGACCAAGGAGGAGGTTCATGGATGTGGTGAGGGAAGACATGCAGGTAGTTGGTGTGAAAGAGGCAGATGTAGAGGACAGGGTGGTATGGAGACGGATGATCCGCTGTGGCGCCCCCTAATGGGAGAAGCCGAAAGAAGAAGAAGAAGAAGATATTCTACTTTGAGACAATGTCCATTGTGAAAATTGCTGTAGAAATAAACTTGAATGGAATTGGATGTTACTATGGTTACAGGTTTTTTACAAGCAGCGCTTTCATTCAGACAGAGCGCAAACTCCAAACTCTGCTCTGAACACACACCTGAACTTCCAGCTAATCACAATCCAGTATTTACACTGACCTCGTTGAACAGAAAAATGAAATAATCCCAGAAAAACTTGTTGGTTGATCGATTTGCTCTGATGTTCCGGGATCGGCTTGATACGTGGTTTGTCAGCAGATTAGCAATGCCAGCTAACGGTCTGAGCTCCATACACAGAGACACGGAAGATCTTTTGAACAGACCGTGAAACATCAGGAACGTGTGTTAGAACTGCATCATGTTTGAGGCAGCATTTAAAAGCAACATCCTGCTGATTCTTATTACAGAGATAAAGCAACGTAAGAGCAACGCATTCGCTTTTCAGAGAAGCACACTGTTGCATTTTCACCAAAGAACCGCGAGAGAGTTTCTGCTTTGCTTGGTGTTCCGCTCTGGCACGGATTCGGCTCTGTAGTCAGCATCTTCCCTGCATTCTATCAAGCAGTTTGTTGATGTCAGCGTGAAACTGAGGCTGTTTGGACTCCTGATGCTTTTTAGATGTGAGCAGGATGACAGGGACGGCTCCACTGTGTCCTCTGGTTCAATGACTTCAGCAAAGTTTTTGACTCTGGGAGGTTTTTAGAAAGTCAAGAGCAGGAGGAAAGTTCAGGATTGATTTATTTAAGATCCTGATTTATATCTACAAGATTTTCTCTTCTTATGTCTTCATAAATAGACTATATGGCAAAAAGTTTGTGGACACCTGACCGTAAAATTGGTATGTGATATTCCACGGGTAGTCTGTATTTGCTGTTATAATAAGCACCACTATCCTGGAAAGATAAACCACAAAAGTTTGTGGAGGTGTTTCAAAGGGTTGTAGCTCTATAGCAGGAGATCTTCCATTCCAACCCATTGAAAGCAGATCTTCATGGCTTTGTGCACAGGGGCTTTGTCATGCTGGAAAATGTTTGGATGCCAACTCATCCGAAGACGTCCTACACAACTGTGTGTCTCCAACTTTGTGGAAACAGTGTGGAAAAGAACCTCATATGTCTGGAAAAGTTATGTCATCCTTCTTTTGGCCTTATCATTTAACTAAAGTTCTTTATCAGTACTCCTCCTAAAGGGTCACTTGGGTCTTCTGATCAGCAAATTTTTTAAAAAGAGAGAGTTGTGAACACTGAAACCTCCTGTCCAAGTGAGGTCAGCTTCTCCAAAATTTCTCCGCTTTTAAATAGATCTAGTGATCATCTAAAAGAGGTGAAACTTCAACGTACCACTATGGTTACTGTTTTTATACGGAGGGTATTCAAGTCAAACCGGAACTGTTACAAGTATAAAAATAGATGCTAGCATGGCGATGCTACACGCAGTTGTAAGTTGCTAGTCAAGACGGCAGACAAGCTGTTAGCATGCGCATGGAACAGCGCACGGTGCTGAAGTTTCTAGTGAGCGAAGGCGTAAAACCCGCGGATATCTAAAGAAGACTTTGAGCACAGTACTGTGATGAGACGCTCAGCTGCAGTAAGA
Source organism: Silurus meridionalis (assembly GCF_014805685.1). Taxonomy (NCBI): domain Eukaryota; kingdom Metazoa; phylum Chordata; class Actinopteri; order Siluriformes; family Siluridae; genus Silurus; species Silurus meridionalis. The sequence continues at coordinate 27,808,345 of NC_060891.1, forward strand.
AGTCTAATGGGTGGAAACGTTTTAAAAATGGCCGTACGTCTGTCAGTGACGATCCCGGCTGTGGTTTCCCGCCCACAGCAGTCATTCCTGTGAATCTTCAGCACATGGAAAAACCTGTTCCTGATAATCAACGAGGTCCTTAGAGTTCAACATTTCAGCACTGAAGCAGGATGGTTCAGGTGTACTGACAAATCTTTCTATGAATAACATTTCCAGACGTTAATTAAATGTATAAATGTAGCAGGAAAAAATGTCAAAAATTTTATCCAGTTTCTACTCCTTGAAATTTGCTTTCTATTTTATCTAAGGTCCTGGTTTGAATTGAGCGTCTCTTATAATTGAAATAATCTCTGTTGACTGATTTGTGTGGGTGGATATCTGTTGTTGTCCTTTGATGTGCTCTATAAATAAAGATTGACGACTTTGGTCAAGCCTCACTGCTACAGCGGTTTGGATTTGCTGAGGTACTGATGAATCCGGAGCACCGTTATGGACCAACACTGTGTCCCATGAAACCCGCTTTGTCACAGAGGCTCTGGAAAAAGTAGGACTTGTTTCACTTAAGCCAAAAAAATAAATCCACTGTGCTCTTTAATGTAATCTCTATTTTTTGTAGCCTTCCTGCCCCCGGAGCAAGCAGAAGTGCAAAGTTTCACACTTGAGTGTTTTTCCGGATTGCACAGAGATAATGTGATCCTCAGTAGAGTAAGAAGGCTTTTGCAGAACCCCAGAACCTGAGCACTCTCTAGAAAATTGGCCCCATGTGATCCCAGCAGTCAGGGGGTTCGTTTCAGTTGAACTTGATGTGTGAAATTACTGATTGCATCCAGTTTCAGTCTGGAGACGATAAAGAGTTTATCATCGATATGTGAGTCTGCAGTATGAGAGACTCTCGGTGGTGTATAGAATCGCATGATTGATCCACAGAAAATTCATCTGTCTGAATAAGTGAAATCATCCCAGATTTGATTATTCACACTAAGTTCAAAAGTTCTGCTTTCTCTTTACTAAAGCTGCTTGCTTTTATTGTCTGGTTATTTGGCGTGAGTTTTTTTGGATTTTCTCTTAAATCATTGTGTCAGCATTGCCCTGAATTCTCCGCAGAATTTACGATGTTGGAAATGTCTTCTCTGCTAACGAACGACGCATTTGATAACAATCTCTGAGAAAGTCCTTAACTGCAAGTTTGAAACTTTTTACACATTATTTTCTTTTCATTTTATGAAAACGCATTGGGTTAGTGTCAGGGTTTTCTATTGGATCCTCCATGTGTTGTGGTGCGTTTGTGTGTTATTTAGTGGTTTGGGTCTCCTAATTCAAGTAAAGGGAAAATTTCATGCCGTTGCATCCAAAGACGTCAAATAAAATTGTGTGCCTCTGGTTTTGTGGTAACAGTTTGGAGAAGAAGCGTAAACTTTTGTCTGCATGGTGTAATTGTAATCCGCTGTGGTTAAACGTGTCTGTAAATGAAACAGAGACATTTCTTCAAGGACGTGTTTACATGAGATTTATCTCTAGTCTACGGTGGCCGAGAAGTGCAAAACACATTAACAAATCCGAAAACAAATTAACAAATTCAAAAACAAAACAACAAATCCAAAAACACATTAACAAATTCAAAAACAAATTAACAAATTCAAAAACAAAACAACAAATCCGAAAACAAATTAACAAATTCAAAAACACATTAAAAAGTCCAAAAAACACAACGACAAGTCAGACAAACTGGAAAAGGTAGGTATAGTTTGTGAATGGAAACTTACAGATCATTGGACGAGACACCTGTCACTCACCTGTATATCTTGACTGACAGGTGTCTTGTCCAATGATCTGTAAGTGATAACAGGTACCATCTTCAACATTACATGTAACAATAAACGGATAAAAACAGACGCATTGATTCTCAAATACATAAAATGTAATTATGATTCCTAGCTGCTGTCGTGTAAGAGAAATGAAACACTTTAAAATGTCCTACAAGAACATTCAGGAACATCACACTGTCCATCATCTTTCCATAACTTTACATCACTAGGGTGCATTTTTATTCCTGCTCATGGCAGTTTAATGTGTGTGTGTGTGTGTGTGTGTGTGTGTACAGGAAGTGAGCGATGCTGACATCATGGACCTGGTCCACACGTCTCTGGGTCGTCTTACGGTCATCAGGCAGATTTTTCCAGAGTGGAGAAACAACAACGTTCAGTGCAGGAGGAAAAACCAGAGAGTAAAATCACTGCTGTGTGAACCTCAAGAGGAATACCTGCACAGCCTGGAGGTAACACACACACACACACACACATCTGCCAGCTCGCCCACATAAGAATTTCTAGCATGATATCGGAAACAGAAGATGCTGTTTTTCTGCTGCACAAATAAAAGAGGCTAAAAATAGTAATATCCTGATAGAATTTTTGAGCTTTAATAATTGAACAGAAGGTTTCTTGCTGTTGAACTACTGAGAATTTGGAGACATCCAACTTCCTTTTCCTCCAGACTAAACATCTCCCAATACTCAGGGGCTTCTGTTCCATAAATTCCACTTTCATTTTATAAGACAAACAATGAAGCAAACAATGAAAGCTGTTCTCGACCCTGTTTCCTGTTTCAAGTCAAGTCAAGTCAAGTCAAGAAGCTTTTATTGCCACAGTGGAATGAGACAACGTTCATCCAGAACCCTGGTGCTACATAAAACAACATAAAGCTACATAACAGAAAAACACAGAGTTAAGGACTAGTAAGTGTCCTCACCACATAAAGTGCATCGTGTGCAACCTGCGAGTGCAAGACAGCACAAGACAGTGAGGACAAATACACAAAAAACGCAAAAAAGCGCCGCCAGTAAACCTGCTGTATATTACAAAGTGCAGTGTGTAAAAGAGAACTGAGTACAGGAGTGAAGATTGTAATTAACCAAATGCAAACAAAAGGGTTTGTACAAAACAGCAATAGCAGCAGTCAAGATGTGCAAAAACAGCATGTAAACAGTTTGAAGTAATGAAGTGATATAATACGGGTGGTGCTGAAGACATGGATGTGTGAAGTGAGTACGATTGTGTGTGTTGAGTCCGGGTTCTACAGATCAGTCACACAGTTGAATGTGTGTGTGTTTCAGTTCAGCTTAAGGGAAGAAACTGGTTCACATTCTGAATGTCACGGGCCAAATACTTTAGAACCACTTTTCTGATGGCAGGAGGGTAAAGACTGTGTGTGATTGGTGTGTGTGAAGGGTGTTTGGGGTCATCCACAATGCTGTTGACTTTGCAGATGCAGCGTGTGGTGTAAATGTCCATAATGAAGGGGAGAGAGACTCAGATGATCTTCTCAGCCATCCTCACTATCCTCGGTACGGTCTTGCAATCCGAGACGATGCAGTTTCCAAACCAGGCAGTGATGCAGCTACTCAAGATGCTCTCAATGGTCACTCTGTAAAACATGGTCAGGATTAGGGGAGGAAGATGAGCTTTCCTCAGCCTTCCCAGGAAGTAGGGAAAGCTGCTGGGCTTTCTTGGTGATGGAGCTGGTGTTAAGTGACCAAGTGAAGTTCTTTGCCAGATGAACGCCAAGGAATTTGGTGCTCTTGACAAACTCCATGGAAGATCTATCAATGATCAGTGGAGAATGGTCGCGTTGTGCTCTCCTAAAGTCAACATCTCTTTCGTTTTGTCAACGTTTAGAGACAGGCTGTTCGCTCCACACCAGGCTGTTAACCGTTGCACCTCCTCTCTGTATGCTGACTCATTGTTCTTGCTGATGAGACCCACCACGGTCGTGTCATCTGCGAACTTGATGATGCAATTCGAGTTGTGCATTGCTACACAGTCGTAAGTCAGCAGAGTGAACAGCAGTTGACTGAGCACATAGCTCTGAGGTGCCCCAGTGCTCAGTGTGGTGGTGCTAAAGATGCTGTTTCCCATCCGGACTGACTGAGGTCTCCCAGTCAGGAAGTCCAGGATCCAGTTACAGAGGGAGGTGTTCAGGCCCAGAAGGTTTAGCTTCACAATCAGGTGCTGAGATTGTGTTGAATGCTGGGCCTAAATCTTTGAACAGCATTTGTACATATGAGTCCTTGTTGTCCAGGTGGGTGAGGGCCAGATGAAGGGTCGTGGAGATGGCATTGTCTGTGGAACGGTTTAGACGATAAGCAAACTGCATGGGGTCCAGTGAGGGTGGAAGCTCAGTCTTGATGTGCCTCATGACAAGCCTCTCGAAGCACTTCATCATGATGGGTGTGTTGTTCAGCACATCAGGCAGGGAGGCATCACGGTCACAAGCAGGTGAAGTTGTCTTGTAGTTCGCGATTGCCTCGATGCCCTGCCTCCTGCGCCGTGTGTCTCCGCTGTCCTGGAAGTGTCCGTGGATTCTCTTGGCGTGTGCGCGCTTCGCCTCTCTGATGGCATGGGACAGTTTGGCGCCCTCTGTCTTTAAGGCCATCTTGTCCCATGCTCTGAAGGCAGAGTCTCTTGATTTTAGCAGCGCACGCACCTTGGCGGTCATCCACGGCCGAAGTTGGGCTGGGGCTTCGCCTGGTATGCGCCCGGGATGTTTGTGTAAACAACATCCAGCGTGTTTTCTCCTCTAGTTGCAAAGTCCACATTCTGGTGAAATTTAGGAAACACAGTCCTGAAATTTGCATGGTTGAAATCTCCGGCGACAATAAACAATCCATCAGGGTGTGTGTTTTGTAGTTCTCCAATGGTCCCATTTAGTACGCTGAGCATTAGCGCTAGGTGAAATATACACTTCAAGCACAATGGCGGTGGTGAATCCGCTGGGTAAATAAAAAGGTCTACATCTCACAATTATAAACTCCAACAGTGATGAGCAGTATGTGGAAACGTGGACAGAGTTCTTACACCATTCCGTGTTGATGTAAACACACAGACCGCCTCAGCGAATCTTACGGCACAAAGCTGCATTTCTGTCGGCAGGAATCGCGGCTAGACCGTTCAGCTGAATGGCAGCGTCCAGAACTCTGTCGCTCAGTAACGTCTCAGTGAACACAAAGACGCAGCAGTGTCTGTACTAATGCTGAGTAGCTTGATGGAGTCTGATGTAGTCCAATTTTTTGTCCAGGGAGAAGACATACCCGCAGATTTGCGGTTTGGGATCGTTTTCAATGTTTGCCGGCAGTCCCTCCAGGATCGGCACGCACTCCTTCGGCATCCGCCCATCTCACTCGCACCAGTGTAGGAGAGCAAGAGGTTCAGGGGAAGGAACACTCTCAGGATAATGATCAGTTCTAAACAGATCCATTTATTGGAGCGTTTCACCAGACTACTCACACACACACACACACACACAGCTCATAGGCACCATCCAGTGCCCTTCTCTCACTCCTTTTAAGTGCTCCCTCTGCTCACTGCAACAGAGAACACTCATTAGAAAAAACTCCCTCAGGTGTGTCATTCTTACGTTTTTCCCCCCGGCCTCGCCCCCGCCCTCCATTCACAAACCAGCGCTCGGCCACGCCCCCGCTGCTACACAAAATCTCCACTTTCTCAATTCTCAATTCTCATCTCCATTTCTCCACACTTCTACAGCTTCAAAAATGTAGATTATTATCTAAGATGAAATATTCTGTCTATCAGCCTGTATGTTTGTCTGTCTGATTTTCTGTCTGTCTGTCTGCAGGCCTCCAGTCTCTACTTGTATGACAGCGTGTTGATGTTGGCGAACGCGTTCTACAGGAAGTTAGAGGACAGGAAGTGGCACAGCATGGCGAGTCTGAGCTGCATGAGGAAGTCGACGAAGCCGTGGAACGGAGGCTGGTCCATGCTCGACACCATTCAGAAGGTAGAACTTTGCGGTGAAGGAAGTGTGATGAGATGAGACGTTCACAGCTTCTCTACTGCGTGTTTTAATAACTCTGTTCTGGGCGTAAATCGCCGCGACCCTGCATGCCACTGAAAGCTTTAATAAAAGGCCATGACATTTCTCCTTCTGATTAACACGAGCTCAGATGCTCTGCTCCGGGAGAACTGCTGTCAGCTTCAGGATTAACTGCTCTTAACCCGAGATGTTCACCGAGACCTTC